>NC_069499.1:326376407-326444137 GCF_027579735.1 Bombina bombina
TGTCATTATATCTATCTATCTATTCTCTCTCTCTCTCTCTCTCTCTCTCTCTCTCTCTCTCTCTCTCTCTCTCTCTCTCTCTCTCTCTCTCTCTCTCTCTCTATATATATATATATATATATATATATATATATATATATATATATATATATATATATATATATATATATATATATATATATATATATATATATACACTTACCGGACACTTTCAGCCAGATTAAAAGTTTTGCGTTATGAGTGGCTCGCTAATAACTTGCAAGTTATTTCCACCGCTCACATTTTAATAGCGCTGCTATTACAGGTTTGCAAAAACCCGGCATTTGCGGGTGATATGGCAGCATTGAGCTCCATACCGCACACAAATACCAGTGCTGCTTTGACGTGCTTGTGCACGATTTCCACATAGACATCAATGGGGAGAGCCGGCTTAAAAAAAGCCTTACACCTGCAATGATGGAGCGTAAAGCTCTGTAACGCAGCCCCATTGATGTCTATGGGGAAAGAAAATGTATGTTTTAACCTAACACCCTAACATAAACCCCAAGTCTAAACACCCCTAATCTGCCGCCCCCGATATTGCTGACACCTACATTACACCTATTAACCCCTAATCTGCAGCCCCCAATGTCGCCGCCACCTACATAAATTTATTAACCCCTAATCTGCCGCCCCCAACGTTGCCGCCGCCACTATACTAAAGTTATTAACCCCTAAATCTCTGGCCTCCCACATCACTAACACTAAATAAATATATTAACACCTAAACCTAACCCTAACCCTAAGTCTAACCCTAGCCCTAACGTAACCCTAACCCTAACACCCCTAACTTTAATATAATTAAAATAATTCTAAATAAAACCTACTATTAATAACGAAATAATTCCTATTTAAAAATAAATACTTACCTGTAAAATAAACCCTAAGCTAGCTACAATATAACTAATAGTTACATTGTAGCTATCTTAGGTTTTATTTTTATTTCACAGCTAAATTTGTATTTATTTTAACTAGGTAGACTAGTTAGTAAATAGTTATTAACTATTTACTAGTTACCTAGTTAAAATAAATTCAAATTTAACTGTAAAATAAAACCTCACCTGCCTTACACTAACACCTAACATTACAATAATTTTTTTTATCTAAATTACATAAAATAAAAAAAGAAATTATCAAAAATAAAAACTAATTACTCCTAATCTAATAGCCCTATTAAAAAAAAAATAGCCTACACTAAACTGCAAATAGCCCTTAAAAGTGCCTTTTGCAGGGCATTGCCCCAAAGAAATCAGCTCTTTTACCTGTAAAAAAAAATACAAGCAACCCCCCAACAGTAAAACCCACCACCCACACAACCAACCCCCCAAATAAAATCCTATCTAAATAAACCTAAGCTCCCCGTTGCCCTGAAAAGGGCATTTGGATGGGCATTGCCCCTAAAAGGGCATTTAGCTCTTTTACATTGCGCAAAATTCTAAGCTAAAAATAAAACCCACCCAATAAACCCTTAAAAAAACCTAACACTAACCTCCAAAGATCCACTTACAGTTTTTGAAGACCGGACATCCATCCTCATCGAGCCGGGAGAAGTCTTCGTCCAAGTGGCAAGAAGGCCTCAACGAAGCCGGGAGAAGTCTTCACCCAAGCGGCAAGAAGTCATCATCCAGGTGGGCAGAAGCCTTCATCCAGACGGCATCGTCTATCTTCATCCTTCCGGCGCGGAGCGGGTCCATCTTCAAGACATCTGGCGCAGAGCATCCTCTTCATACGGTCCCAGCTGTACACAGAAGGTTCTCTTTAAGGGACGTCATCCAAGATGGCGTCCCTAGAATTCTGATTAGCTGATAGAATTCTATCAGCCAATCGGAATTAAAGGGTAAAAAATCATATTGGCTGATGCAATCAGCCAATAAGATTGAGCTTCAATCCTATTGACTGACCCAATCAACCAATAGAATGTGAGTTCAATCCCATTGGCTGATTGGGTCAGCCAATAGGATTGAAGCTCAATCTTATTGGCTGATTGCATCAGCCAATAGGATTTTTTACCCTTTAATTCTGATTGGCTGATAGAATTCTATCAGCGAATCGGAATTCAAGGGACGCCATCTTGGATGACGTCCCTTAAAGGGAACCTTCAGTGTACAGCTGGGACCGTATGAAGAGGATGCTCCACGCCGGATGTCTTGAAGATGGACCCGCTCCACGCCGGAAGGATTAAGATAGAAGATGCCGTCTGGATGAAGACTTCTGCCCGCCTGGATGATGACTTCTTGCAGCTTGGATGAAGACTTCTCCCGGCTTTGTTGAGGACTTCTTGCCGCTTGGATGAAGAATTCTCCCGGCTCGATGAGGATGGATGTCCGGTCTTCAAAAACTGTATGTGGATCTTTGGGGGTTAGTGTTAGGTTTTTAAAGGTTTATTGTGTGGGTTTTATTTTTAGCTTAGGGTTTTGGGCAATGTAAAAGAGCTAAATGCCATTTTAAGGGCAATGCCCATCCAAATGCCATTTTCAGGGCAATGGGGAGCTTAGGTTTATTTAGATAGGATTTGGGGGGTTGGTTGTGTGGGTGGTGGGTTTTACTGTTGGGGGTTGTTTGTATTTTTTTATACGGGTAAAAGAGCTGATTTTTTTGGGGCATGGGCTATTGGCAGTTTAGTGTAGGCTAGGGGTTTTATCATTTTGGGGTTTTTATTTTTATTTTGATAGGGCTATTAGATTAGGTGTAATTAGTTAAAATATTTGATAATTTATTTTTTATTTTGTGTAACTTAGTGTTTTTTTTTTTTTTTGTAATTTAGTTAATTGTATTTCATTAATGTAATTTATTTAATTTTAGTGTAATGTTAGGTTTCCCTGTAATACAGGTTAGGCTTTATTTCACAGGTATTTCATAACTATTTACTAACTAATCTACCTAGTTAAAATAAATACAAACTTAGCTGTGAAATAAAAACATAATTTATGTAAGAACTTACCTGATAAATTAATTTCTTTCATATTAGCAAGAGTCCATGAGCTAGTGACGTATGGGATATACATTCCTACCAGGAGGGGCAAAGTTTCCCAAACCTCAAAATGCCTATAAATACACCCCTCACCACACCCACAAATCAGTTTAACGAATAGCCAAGAAGTGGGGTGATAAGAAAAAAGTGCGAAAGCATAAAAAATAAGGAATTGGAATAATTGTGCTTTATACAAAAAAATCATAACCACCACAAAAAAAGGTTGGGCCTCATGGACTCTTGCTAATATGAAAGAAATGAATTTATCAGGTAAGTTCTTACATAAATTATGTTTTCTTTCATGTAATTAGCAAGAGTCCATGAGCTAGTGACGTATGGGATAATGAATACTCAAGATGTGGATCTTCCACGCAAGAGTCACTAGAGAGGGAGGGATAACATAAAGACAGCCAATTCCGCTGAAAAATAATCCACACCCAAAACAAAGTTTAAATCTTATAATGAAAAAAACTGAAAATATAAGCAGAAGAATCAAACTGAAACAGCTGCCTGAAGTACTTTTCTACCAAAGACTGCTTCTGAGGAAGAAAACACATCAAAATGGTAGAATTTAGTAAAAGTATGCAAAGAAGATCAAGTTGCTGCTTTGCAAATCTGATCAACCGAAGCTTCATTCCTAAATGCCCAGGAAGTAGAGACTGACCTAGTTGAATGAGCTGTAATCCTTTGAGGCGGAGTTCTACCTGACTCAACATAAACATGATGAACCAAAGACTTTAACCACGATGCCAAAGAAATGGCAGAAGCCTTCTGACCTTTCCTTGAACCAGAAAAGATAACAAATAGACTAGAAGTCTTCCAGAAATCTTAGTAGCTTCAACATAATATTTCAAAGCTCTAACTACATCCAAAGAATGCAACGATCTTTCCTTAGAGATCTTAGGATTAGGACACAACAGTGGCGTATTTAGGTTTTGTGCCCCACCCCCACCCCCACCCCCCTAGGTTTTAGGCTTTAGGCTTTTTTTCCACCATAATATTTTTTGGTCAGGGAATAATTTGATTTTTTTTTAGAAAATGATCACCCCAGGATTTGCATGTATGTATATATATATATATATATATATATAAAAATAAATATAAATATTAATATATAAATATAAATATATATATTAATATATATATATTAATATATATATATATATATATTAATACTTTTTTTTTAACCTCTTTGCTCCCAGAGGTGATGGGCTACTGCTGGAAATATTAGTTATGCTGTGTCTGTGTGCATTGTTTGTGTGTGTGTGTGTGTGTATATGTATGTTGTGTGTATATATATATATATATATATAAACACACAACATACATATACACACACACAAACAATGCACACAGTCACAGACACAGCATAACTAATATTTCCAGCAGTAGCCCATCAACTCTGGGAGCAAAGAGGTTAAAAAAAGCCTGTTTTTTTTTTTGCTGTGAGCAGGAAGGTGGGGGTATTTATGACCTGTCCTGCAGCAGCACACATGATTTACAAGGGTCAAGGCAGGGATTGCATTGCGTTACTATGCTGCGATAGTCTCCTGTCCTGTCCTATGCCCTGTTTTCAGCATGCCGTTCACACTGCTACTGAGTGTCTTGAGCTGCGTGGCGTGGCTGCGTTCAGATTAGGTCAGCAGGGCACTTGGGGGCCAAGAAGGGGGAGAGAAGGAAACGGCAGGCTATGCTGGGATATGCTAATTAGGCAGAAGGAAGCGGGAGCGGGATTGCTGGCTCAGTAATGCATTACAGTTACACACTCTCTTACACTTATAGACAGTAACTCTCCAGTCCTCGCTCCTTGTCAGCCTTAGCCTACCAGCCCGCTCTCCTTAGTGTGCACTGTGCGGCAGCTAACACTTAATGCCTCCTCTGCTAGTGACATTAATATTTTATTGCCTAATGATTAGGCAATAAAATCTTAATGTCGCTAGCAAAGGAGGCATTAAGTGTTAGCTGGCACAGTGCACACTAATGAGTCAGTCTACTCTACCTACTGTCAGTCCTCCCCTACCTGAGTTGAGTGACTTCGCTCCATCTACTGACTCTGCAGCTCCGCTCCATCCTGACTCCTCCACATCAGCCTCCGCAGCACCACTGACTGGACTCCGCCTTCTCCTAACCTCTATTGCCGCCTCAAGCCATGCGCGGCCGCGGATGTGCCAGTTACAGTGCTAATAAATCCAATTGGCTGAGCTGCTGAGTCTATGAAGCAGTTGTAGCACGCACTTTATCAAATTAAATATTTTTTTTTTTTTTTTTTAAATGACTAACTAGCCGCATATTCAGTCAGTGCAGCCACGGCAAGTGCCGCCCCCCAAAAGCTGCCGCCCTAGGCACGGGCCTTGTTGGCCTCTGCCTTAATACGCCCCTGGGACACAATGAAGGAACTACAATTTCTCTACTAATGTTGTTAGAATTCACAACCTTAGGTAAATATTAAAAAGAAGTTCGCAAAACCGCCTTATCCTGATGAAAAATCAGAAAAGGAGACTCACAAGAAAGAGCAGATAATTCAGAAACTCTTCTAGCAGAAGAGATGGCCAAAAGAAACAAAACTTTCCAAGAAAGTAATTTAATATCCAGCGAATGCATAGGTTCAAACGGAGGAGCTTGAAGAGCCCCTAGAACCAAATTCAAACTCCAAGGAGGAGAAATTGACTTAATAACAGGTTTTATACGAACCAAAGCTTGTAAAAAACAATAAATATCAGGAAGACTAGCAATCTTTCTGTGAAAAAGAACAGAAAGAGCAGAGATTTGTCCTTTCAAGGAACTTGCAGACAAACCTTTATCCAGACCATCCTGAAGAAACTGTAAAATTCTAGGAATTCTAAAAGAATGCCAAGAAAAATGATGAGAAGAACACCAAGAAATGTAAGTCTTCCAGACTCGATAATATATCATCCTAGATACAGATTTACAAGCCTGTAACATAGTAATAATTACAGAGTCAGAGAAACCTCTATGACTGAGAATCAAGCGTTCAATCTCCATACCTTCAAATTTAAGGATTTGAGATCCTGATGGAAAAAAAGGACCTTACGATAGAAGGTCTGGTCTTAACGGAAGAGTCCACAGTTGGCAAGTAGCCATCCGGAAAAGATCTGCATACCAAAACCTGTGAGGCCATGCTGGAGCCACCAGCAGAATAAACGAACGATCCTTTAGAATCGTGGAAATCACTCTTGGAAGAAGAACTAAAGGCGGAAAGATATAAGCAGGATGATACTTCCAAGGAAGTGACAATGCATCCACTGCTTCCGCCTGAGGATCCCTGGATCTGGACAGATACCTGGGAAGCTTCTTGTTTAGATGAGAAGCCATCAGATCTATTTCTGGAAGTCCCCATATTTGAACAATCTGAAGAAATACCTCTGGGTGAAGAGACCATTCGCCCGGATGTAGCGTTTGGCGACTGAGATAATCCGCTTCCCAATTGTCTATACCTGGGATATGAACCGCAGAAATTAGACAGGAGCTGGATTCCGCCCATACAAGTATTCGAGAGACTTCTTTCATAGCCAGAGGACTGTGAGTTCCTCCTTGATGATTGACATATGCCACGGTTGTGACATTGTCCGTCTGGAAACAAATGAACAACTCTCTCTTTAGAAGAGGCCACGACTGAAGAGCTCTGAAAATTGCACGGAGTTCCAAAATGTTGATTGGTAATCTCCCTGAGATTCCCAAACCCCTTGTGCTGTCAGAAACCCCCATACAGCTCCCCAACCTGTCAGACTTGCATCTGTTGAGATCACAGTCTAGGTTGGAAGAACAAAAGAAGCCCCCCTGAACTAAACGATGGTGGTCTGTCCACCACGTCAGAGAGTGTCGAACAATCGGTTTTAAAGATATTAATTGAGATATCTTTGTATAATCCCTGCACCACTGGTTCAGCATACAGAGCTGAAGAGGTCGCATGTGAAAAACGAGCAAAGGGGATCACGTCCAATGCAGCAGTCATAAGACCTAGAATTTCCATGCATAAGGCTACCGAAGGGAAAGATTGAGACTGAAGGTTTCGACAAGCTGAAACCAATTTCAGACGTCTCTTGTCCGTCAGAGACAGAGTCAAGGACACTGAATCTATCAGGAAACCTAAAAAGGTTACCCTTGTCTGAGGAATCAAACAAACTTTTTGGTAAATTGATCCTCCAACCATGTTCTTGAAGAAACAACACTTATAAAAGACTGGAAAGGTTCTTTCTAGTGAAAATGAGCAAAGGGAATTGAATCCAATGCTGTGGCCATAAGACCTAAAACTTCTATGCATATATAGCAACGGAAGGAAATAATAGAGACTAAAGGTACCGACAGACGGAACCCAAAAAAATTATCCTTGTCTGATAGAGACAAGGACAGTGACACAAACTATCTGGAAACCTAAAAAAAGGTGACCCTTGTGTGAGGAATCAAGAGCTTTTGAAAAAAAGATCCTCTAACTATGTCCTGAAAAGCAAGTGAATCATATGAGATTCCGCATCCTCAGAAAATAATCTGAATGAAAACAGAAAAATGAAAATATGCATTTATTGTATCTAATGAAAACAAATAATGCTATCAATGACCATAAAAAGGCAAAATAGTTTGAATAAAACTCCAAAACCCGGTTCCTCAAAAGGAACTGGAAGAAATACCCCAGAAGATTCCAGGTCTGAGCAGCGCTTGAACCCCATGGGTGCCCAGCCATGCTTCAACAGTACCCAAAATATATAGGACAGAAACACAGTTAAAGAAAGTGTTAGCCTTACTGGAATAAAATCAAAGAAATTTGGACAAAATAGAACCAAATAAATTTCAAAGAAGTCTTAACCTGCCCCTTACCAGCCAAGCTGGAATACGGCACGTACATCGCAATATTAGGGAGCTGATTTCGAACTCCAATTATAAACATGTTACTTGGGAAAGAACTCAGGAATTCGTTCCTTAATAAGAACAACCAAACTAGTATAAGCTTAAAGTTTTAGTCTTAGAACTCAATCTTGAAGCCCAGAGTAACAGTTAAGAATTGAATCCAATTATAAAACAAATAATTGATTATCTTAGAACAAAAGAAATATGGATTTTTTTTTTTTTTAAAAATCACAAAATTCTTCTAGCTAAAAAAGCTAAAAACATAGATTAACCCTCATTTGCGAAAATATTCAATAAAATGAAGACACAAATGAAATTATTAGCATGATAGTCCAGTTTAAAGGACCAGCCAATACAGTGGACTTGCATAATCAATAAATGCAAAACAACAAGACAAATGCAACAGCACCTAGTCTAGTAAATGTTGTCCCTTTAACAATGCTAAAATAAATCATAATCTAATACTTGATCTTAAAGTAAACAGAGAAAATGAAGCAATTGCAATATCCAAATAAATCACAGGACCAAGAAAAGTACCTGAAACTAAATAATTTTCCATAAATAAGATACAACTATCTAAAGGAAAATAAATACTATTTTGCTATAGAAACAATAGCATAATTAGTAGAATTAGAGATAGTCCCAATAAATTGGAGAACCCTCCAAATTGAATTTAACTGCTGGCAAAGAATATAGTTTAAAACCTTTGAAGAAGGAATAAAAGAAAATTCTCAGCCTATTCCATTCCCTAGTATGGGGAATTGGAAAGAAAACCTCTGAAAACACAGAAGAAATAAATAGGCAGAAATAGTGTCAGCTAGTCTTAAAGAACTAGTTACCTTAATATCCAAAATAATCAACACCTTTTCAACAAAGAACAAATGTACTTTAATAATAGAAAAATAATAAAAAAGTAGATTTGTTAGTGTCAATATCTGATGAAGAAAATTTCTGAAAGAGAAAAAAACATCATCAGAGAAGGATAAATCAGTATGTTGTTGGTCATTTGAAACTTCAATAATTAAAAAAGAAGTGAAAAAGACCTAAAAATTTTATTAGAAGGCACGAAGTCAGACAAAGCCTTTAAAATAGAATCAGAAAAATATTTGTATAGTATATCATAATAACTTATTACAAACCATAGCTAAAGATAAACATTTATAACATTTAAAATAAATGAACTTAGCTTTGGTAGAACTGAAACTCAGTTAAGCGTTTTTCCAGAAGTGGCTTCTGATTCAGGGTCAATCTGAGACATCTTGCAATATGTAATAGAAAAAACAATATATAAAGCAAAATTGATCAAATTCCTTAAATGACAGTTTCAGGAATGGGAAAAAATGCCAATGAACAAGCGAGCCTAACAGCCCACAGGAAAAAAGTCAAATTTTAAGGTAAGAAAAAATTGATTTATTCATATGCATTATCCCAAATATGAAACTGACTGTCTGAAAATAAGGAAGGTTGAACATCCTGAATCAAGGCAAATAAATGTTTAAACACATATATTTAGAACTTTATATAAAAGTGCCCAACCATAGCTTAGAGTGTCACAGAAAATAAGACTTACTTACCCCAGGACACTCATCTACATGAAGTAGAAAGCCAAACCAGTACTGAAACGAGAATCAGTAGAGGTAATGGTATATATAAGAGTATATCGTCGATCTGAAAAGGGAGGTAAGAGATGAATCTCTACGACCGATAACAGAGAACCTATGAAATAGACCCCGTAGAAGGAGATCATTGAATTCAAATAGGCAATACTCTCTTCACATCCCTCTGACATTCACTGCACACTGAGAGGAAAACCGGGCTCCAGCCTGCTGCGAAGCGCATATAAATGGAGAATCTAGCACAAACTTACTTCACCACCTCCATGGGAGGCAAAGTTTGTAAAACTGATTTGTGGGTGTGGTGAGGGGTGTATTTATAGGTATTTTGAGGTTTGGGAAACTTTGCCCCTCCTGGTAGGAATGTATATCCCATACGTCACTAGCTCATGGACTCTTGCTAATTACATGAAAGAAAATAAAACATAAGCTAGCTACAATGTAACTATTAGTTATATTGTAGCTAGCTTAGGTTTTATTTTACAGGTAAGTATTTATTTCGTTTTAGATACTAACTGATCTACCTAGTTAAAATAAATACAAACTTACCTGTGAAATAAAAATAAAACATAAGCTAGATACAATAAAACTATTAGTTATATTGTAGCTAGCTTAGCTTTTATTTTACAGGTAAGTATTTATTTAGTTTTAAATAGGAATAATTTAGGTATTAATTGTAATTTTTATTTGGAATTATTTTAATTAGGTTAAAGTTAGTGGGTGTTAGGGTTAGGGTTACGCTAGGGTTAGGGTTACGTTAGGGTTAGACTTAGGGTTAGGTTTAGGGGTTAATAACTTTAGTATAGTGGCGGCGACATTGGGGGCAGCAGATTAGGGGTTAATAAGTGTAGTTAGGTTGCAGCGATGTTAGGGACAGCAGATTAGGGGTTAATAAGTGTATGTAGGTGGCGACGACACTGGGGACTGCAGATTAGGGGTTAATAATATTTAACTAGTGTTTGCGATGCGGGAGTGTGGCGGTTTATATGTTTATTATAGTGGCGGCGATGTCCGGAACGGCAGATTAGGGGTTAATAAAAAAATTACTGTTTGCGATGCGGGAGGGCCTCGGTTTAGGGGTTAATAGGTAATTTATGGGTGTTAGTGTACTTTGTAACACTTTAGTTATGAGTTTTATGGTACAGCTTTGTAACTCATAACTACTGACTTTCAGGTGGCGGTACAGATCTTGTAGTTATAGGCTGTACCGCTCACTTTTTGGCCGGACAGGCAAACTAGTAATACCGGCGCTATGGAAGTCCCATTGAAAAAGGACTTTTTGAAAAGTGTGGTAGTTACGTTGCGTGACGGCCAAAAAGGTGTGCGGTACACCTATACCTACAACACCTGAAATACCAGCGGTAGTGAAAAACAGCCATAACGATGCTTTTTCACTCATAACGCAAAACTCGTAATCTAGCTGTTTATTAGGTACTTGCTAGTACTGGGTTGGACCCCCTTTTGCCTTCAGAACTGCCTTAATTCTTTGTGGCATAGATTCAACAAAGTGTTGGAAACATTTCACCGAGATTTTGGTCCATATTGACATGATAGCATCAGTTGCTGCAGATTTGTAGGCTGCACATCCATGATGAGAATCTGCCATTCCACCACATCCCAAAGGTGCTCTATTGGATTGAGATCTGGTGACTGTGGAGGCCATTGGAGTACAGTGAACTCATTGACATGTTGAAGAAACCAGTTGGAGATGATTTGAGCTTTGTGACATGGTGCATTATCTTGCTAAAAGTAGCCATCAGAAGATGGGTACACTGTAGTCATAAAGGGATGGACATGGTCAGCAACAATACTCAGGTAGGCTGTGGCATTTAAACAATACTCAATTGGTACTTAGGGTCCCAAAGTGTGCCAAGAAAATTTCCCCCACAGAATTACACCACCAGCCTGGACCGTTGATACAAGGCAGGATGGATCCATGCTTTCATGTTGTTTACGCAAAATTCTGACAATACCATCTGAATGTCGAAGCTGAAATCGAGAGTCTTTCCAATCTTCTATTGTCCAATTTTGGTGAGCCTCTGCGTATTGTAACTTCAGTTTCCTGTTTGTAGCTAACAGGAGTGGCACCTGGCGTGGTCTTCTGCTGCTGTAGCTTATCTGCTTTAAGCTTCAATGTATGTTGTGTTCAGAGATGGTATTCTGTATACCTTGGTTGTAACAAGTGGTTATTTGAGTTACTGTTGCCTTTCTATTATCTCGAACCAGTCTTCCCATTCTCCTCTGACCTCTGACATCAACAAGGCATTGTCTTCCACACAACTGCCGCTCACTGGATATTTTCTTTTTTTCAGACCATTCTCTGTAAACCCTAGAGATGGTTGTGCATGAAAATCCCAGTAGATCAACAGTTTTTGAAATACTCAGACCAGCACCTCTGGCACCAACAACCATGCCATGTTCAAAGTCACTTAAATCCCCTTTCTTCCCCATTGTGATGCTCGGTTTGAACTTCAGCAAGTCGTCTTCACCACGTCTAGATGCCTAAATGCCAATTACTGCGATGTGATTGGCTGATTAGCAATTTGTGTTACCAAGCAATTGAACAGGTGTACCTAAAAAAGTGGCCTTTAAGTGTATATCTATTTATCTATCTGTAATATATCTTTCTATCAATCAATCAATCAATCAATCAATCTATCATTCTATCTATCTCTCTTTCTCTCTCTAATATATCTTATACTTTCCTTCTGGAAAGTATAAGATAAATGGATTCACTTTACCATTTTGCAGACCACCTCCTTTTCCAATAAATAGCAGCTGCACCTATCTGGGGCGAGATTACATATAAAGCGCAACTGCTGAAACCCGCGTCCCCCGTAAATTCCCCTCGCATATCGGGGAATCCAATAAACCCCGTCGGCAGTTCATAAACTGCCTGCGCCTAAGAAAATTTTATAAAAATGTTAATTCGTCCGTAAAAGTCTAACACGCCTCCCAAAAATAAACCGGACACGTCAAAACCCCTATATCCGCAATCCCCCCAAATTGCAATTTATAATAAAAGTATTAACCCCTAAACTGCCAACCCCCACAATGCAATATACCTAATAAATGTATTAACCCCTAACCCAACATTCACCCACATTGCAATCTACCTAATATAAGTATTAACCCCTAACCCGCCATTTGTCCACATCTGGATCTACCTAATATATGTATTAACCCCTAATCTGCCATTCACCCACATCGCAATCTACCTAATATATGTATTAACCCCTAATCCGCCATTCACTCACATTGCGCTCTACCTAATATATGTATTAACCCCTAATTCGCCATTCACCCACAAAGCCAACTACCTATCAACACTATTAACCCCTAATCTGCCAACCCCCCACAACGCATTAAACCTAATTAACCTATTAACCCCTAAATCGCCAACCCCCACAATGCAAATAACTAATTTAATTACTAAGCCCCCTTACCTAACACCCCCTAAATTAACCCCAATTACATAAAATAAAAAATACTTCATTACAATTAAAATAAAAAATCTAACATTACATAAAAAATAAAATAAAACTAAGATTAAATTAAATTAATCTAAAATTACAGAAAATAAAAAAGTCTAACATTACAGAAAAAAATAAACAAACGATGAATGAATGAAAAAATTAAACCTAATCCCTATGAAAATAAAAAGCCCCACAAAATAAAAACACCCCCTAATCTAAACTACCAACCTTAAAAAGGCCTTTTGTAGGGCATTGCCCTAAGTTAAACAACTCTTTTACATTAAATAAATACTAATCCCCCCTTAACAGTAAATCCCCCCACCCTCCAAACCCCCCAAAATAAAAAAAAACTAACACTAAAAATACCTAGGCCCTACATTTGTATGGGCATTCAGCTCTTTTACTGCCATTAAAAGGGCATTCAACTCTTTTACAAGTCCATTAAAACCCTAATCTAAAAAAAAAAAATCAAAAAATTCCTAGATCTACCCACAAATAGGTACTCACTGTTCCTGAAGTCCGGCGGAGAAGGTCTTCTTCCAGGAGGTAAAGTCTTCTTGCAGACGGCGATATCTTCTTCCAGCACGGCGACCTCTGGAATCTCAGGAATCAATTCCATTTAGGTTTATCTGAAGCTTTAAAAGATGAACTATCACACATAGAATTACCAGGCACTTTGGAACAATTAATGAAACTAAGTACAGGTAGACCTTAATTTACACCGGTGTTAGGTTCCAGAAGGAATGGTTGTAAATCGAAACTGTTGTAAATTGAAACCCAGTTTATAATGTAAGTCAAAGGGAAGTGAGGGAGTTAGGTTCCAGGCCCCTCTCAAAATTAACATAAGTAACACATAATACATTATTTTTAAAGCTTTGAAATTAAGACTTCAAATGTTAAACAGCATTATAAACATAATTAAATAATCACACAACAGACTGTATCATCAAACTATCTTTAATTAAAAAAAAAATATTTTACTTGCATTTTTCTGCAAACAGTTCTCTGCATTGTTAGCATGTTAGATAATATTGGGTCTGCACCTATTCTATGCATTTCAATCTGGAGTGATTAATAGGCAGTTAGGCACCCTCACCTCAAGCAGATGGGCAGGAAGATAATAGGGAAGTGGCTGGTAGATCTTGTTGCTTGATAGCTAAGGGTCTGTTCTGTGTACACAGATTAATTTAAGTCTGCTAAGCTTGCATAACTTTGCTACGGACAGCTCCACCTACTGGCTATTTTAATTAGTGCACTGCTTTTCAATGCTTTTCAATAGCAGTCACATGACTGAAAAAAAAAGGTTGTTATTCTGAAACAGCGCAAATTGAACCGGCACAAACTGAGGGCCACCTGTATTTCTATTGACAGAAGGTTAAGGGAAAGAAGAGCAGAGTCAGCTCGCCCTGAAGATCTTCACAAGAAATCTCAAAGTACTAATTTTGTTCCAACCCTTACCAATACTCTCTCAGAACCTATGAAAAAGGATTAATTAGAGGTCCTTTAAGTCTACAAGAAAAATTAAAAGGAAGAATTTAAACGTGTGTTTATATTGTGCAGCAAAAGAACATATTGTTAAGAATTGCCCATCTTTAAAGAAGTCTATGGGGCCGATGGGGCTGTAGCGATCATGTCCGCCAGACATTGATAAATGCCGACAGCATACGCTGTCGGCATTTATCATTGCACAAGCAGTTCTGGTAAACTGCTTGTGCAATGCTGCCCCCTGCAGATTCCCAGCCAATCGGCCGCTAGCAGGGGGTGTAAATCAACCCGATCGTATGAGATCGGGCAGATTGCTGTCTGCAGCCTCAGAGGAGGCATACGAGTTAAGGAGCAGCAGTCTTAAGTCTGCTGCTTCTTAACTCCTGTTTCCGGTGAGCCTGAAGGCTCGGGCGGAAATAGAGGCATTGGGGCCGATACAGGGCTTGGTAAATCGGACCCTATGTCATGATGTTCAGTAAGGATTATTGCTCAAAAGATTGTTTATCTCTCCAAGTTAAATCTTCTTCTTACTACATATTACTTGTAACACTACAGTGGGACCAAACTCACTTACAAGCTGATGCCTGTGGGAATTTTATCAACTCATCTCTGGTTAAGAATAAAATACCTTGTAAAGCAAAATACAATCCTATTACCGTAAGAATTATAGATGGAAGTTCAATTACGTCAGGACCAATTACCCATGAAACCATACCCATACAAATCTCTACTCATGAAGGACATATGGAGTTTATATCATTTGAAGTTATACCTTCACCTTTGTATTCAGTTAATCTAGGAATTCCTTGGTTACAAATACAATCCCCTACAATTTATTGGAGTGATATGCATTTAGAATTTAAGGTAAATGATTATAAAATAATCAGAAAATTGGGGCGCTTAAATCCTCAATGGCAAATGTCTGGATATTAAATTATCAAAAAAGTTTATCTTTAAAATATCTGTGAAAGTAATAAAGGATATACCAAGTCTTAGCAATGTCTAAGAGAAACACCTAAAACAATATAGTCGAAACACAATATATTAAAGTCAACTGTGTAAAAAAGAACAATATGAATAAGTTGGGAAAAAAAGATATATGGTTAATTATTGTCCTTTGGTGATAGCAGTCAAAATGAAGGCAGGCAGCTCCTCTTGAAAACGATGGTGTGTCAGTATATCTAAAATGGAGAAGCAAAAAGAGAGCACCTCATGGTGTGGTATTTCCAATCATATGGAACAATGGGAAAAACAAAGTGAACAGGTACTCACAAGTATGCAGGCACTTTTAGTGAAAAAGTGCAAACAGGCAGGCTGACTTTATACAGCAGTCAGGTTGCTGAAACCTCGGTCGCCGTGTAAGCTGTAGAGGAGAGTGTAGGGCGCCTGCAGCAAACAATTTGCCTTAGCCGACAGGTAGTATTGACCCTCTGGTATCTTTTAAAGCCTCTGGTGTTCGTTACTGGTTCAGACTCGAAAGGTAGCTTGTACCCTCGATTCTTGGATTTCTGTTTAATTTCCGCAATTGTAACTATTAGCGGCCACATTTGGTAAACACTTGGGAGTTTGAATAAAAACAAAAGAGATACATCCGTAGTATGTAAAAATATAAAAGGATATTTTATTAAGTTTTGCAACGCGTTTCTTGGCCTTAGTACTATGGCCGTTTCCTCAGGCAAGATACAAGTTAATTGAAACAGGCCACATAAAAAGGCTTTTTAAAAACATACAACAGATGTTATTGGTTAGTTTGACAGCCAATGGTACAAGTTGCTACAAATTAGGAACATATTGTATACTTCGGCAAGGTGATTAGATGTAACACAATAAAAAATAACCAGGTAAATATTTAAAATACAATAAAAAAATAACCAGGTAAATATTTAAAATACAATTGAAGACCAAATGTTTTAACGATCATCCGTAATGGACATAAAAAACATATAGAAAGACAAAAACAAGAAGAAAAAAAATAAAAAATAAAATATAATAAACATTTCGGACATATATGTTAAAAAAAGACAGTAAAAATAGGCAGAAAAAAGATATCTGTTTTGCGAATAAAACGGACAATAAAAAATATATATTTGATAAGAACAGTTTGGAGCATACCATATAAGAACATATGTTTATCTAAACCAAACATGGAGGAACCGTAAATGTAAAAAAAAGGAATCAAGAAAATGAATAATAGATAGTGAAGTGAATATGGGCTAATATCTAGTAAAGGGATTGCTAGAATGTATCTCATACCAAATTTAGGGAAAAAATTGCCAAAAAAGAGTGTCTGATTGGATTGAAAATTAATTATAGTGACATAATATGTTTTAAAATAGTGAGAGAATGTGGGGAAAAGGCGTGATAGTGACTGGAGTGTTCTAAAATAGTATGGATATGCAGTGATTAAATTAGGAAAAAAGGGGGCGGTGGACTGTAAGTATACAGTAAGAGAATGTGATGAGGCATGATAGTGACAGGAGTGTTCTGGAATAATAAGGGCATATGTTGTTCAAAATGGAAAAAAGGGAAAAATAAACTAAACATATATAATGGGAAATGTGACAGTGGAAATTAAAATACACAAAGGGTGTGTGTTGGTAGGACTAGTGATCCACAGGAGAAAATGTAAACTGGGGAATGGACAAAGTACATGTAATGTGTAGTTCTGTGTAAGGGGAAGTGAGTGGTGAAACAATAGTGTAGGTAAGTTGCATCATATAGGAAAATATATGGATGTGTAAAAAATATGTAATAAAATAATGATAGATATGTTAGTGTAGTTGGATGTGTATTGGTGAAATAACGTGTGTAAAAAATTATAATAAGAGTCAGTAAAAAGGAGAAAAAAATAATTAAAAGCAGCCAAATCAACATTGGAACTGATCTTAGGATGCAAAATTTATAATTTATGTATCCAGTAGGTCTCGCGTTGTCTGAGTTTAATCAGACGATTGTAATCGGTAGAGGGGGGAACATAATCAATGGGATAAAATTTGAAGACTTCTGCCCGCCTGGAGGACCACTTTGCCCGGCTTGGATGAAGACTTCTCCTGGCTTTGTTGAGGACTTCAGCCCGGTTGGATGAAGACTTCTGCCGCTTACTTGAGGATGGATGTCCGGTCTTCAGAACAGTAAGTCGATCTTCAGGGGGTTAGTATTAGGTTTTTTTAAGGGTGTATTGGGTGGGGGTTTTTTTAGGTTAGGGCTTTGGGCTGCAATAGAGCTAAATGCCCTTTTAAGGGCAATGCCCATCCAAATGCCCTTTTCAGGGCAATGGGGAGCTTAGGTTTTTTTAGTTAGTATTTAATTTGGGGGGATGGTTGTGTGGGTGGTGGGTTTTACTGTTGGGGGGTTTGTTTGTATTTTTTTTTACAGGTAAAAGAGCTGATTACTTTGGGGCAATGCCCTTCAAATGGCCCTTTTAAGGGCTATTGATAGTTTTGTTTTTTTAAATTATTTTTATTATTCGGTAATACATGGTCAAACAGCATAGGTATAACATTATTCTCAGCAGTCCATTGCTTGTCAAATTTTCATAGATAGACATATAGCGCCAAGTGTCCAGAATAGGCTGCGGAAAAGGAATTTTTAAATGCTGAAAGTTCGCAGCAAGTATAATATATGACTGAGTGAGCGAGTCCATGCAATTACCCAATGTACTCCAAACGTTTCCACATTTTCTGCATGTTAGACCTAACTAACCTAAAACAAAACATAACCTAATACTAAACAACAATAAAATTAACAACAATAACAAATAATAACGACATACAAGAGTAGGTCACAGCTCGTTCCCATGAGTTAGAATGTTATAACACATGGTCAAATGTCAGGGAATTCCGTCACCAAAAACGACCTCGCAAACCTCCTCTCCCCCCCCCCACCCAGTGGTCAGAACACAGAAGAGTGCCAGTCGCGCTCCTCTGGTGGTATAGGTTCAGTTCTCGATTAGAATCTCTTCCCAATCAATACTTTGTGAGGTGTTACGAGATTCAGTGTTTGGAACAGTCCATTCGCCTCTAAGAGCAGCCTCTAACATTACCTCTTGTTGTAAAAAGGGGCCCAGTACCCATTGCTGTAATGCCTGTGGGAGCATACGTATGTAATACTGCCACTTATTGAGGAATGGTTTAAGTCTCCGATTAGTGTCCAATTTATTGTCTAGTTATTCAATGAATAGCTGTTTGAGTAGTCTATGTTTGAATTGTGCCAATGACTGTGTTTTGATAGAGATCCAGAGGGCAAGGATACACTGACGGGCTAGTAACGTACAAAGGGTCAATAGGGGGTGCAGGTTGCTTCTATGTCCCTCCCACTTGAATAGAAAGATGTTGTTAGGTTCAAAGACAACATCTAATTTGAATGTGACCTTTATCCAGTACCCTAGTTGACACCAAAATCTCCTGATGTAGGGGCAATCATAGAAGTAATGACTAAGTGTAGGCTTGGGCTTACAACATTTAACGCACTTATTTGGGCACGAGGGGTTCCAGTGTGTGAGACGAGCTGGTGTGATATAGTCACAGAGAACGTTGTAAAATCTAAAGCGCCAATACAGGCAAAAATACCCAGGAAAAAGAGAGCATACAAGTATAATATTAATATTAAAAAAATAATTTTATTCTTCAACAAATGTTACAATGAGATCCTAAAAATAATTATATATATGTAAAAAATGGAGTGATGATCTCCTAGATAAAAAATTAACACCTTATACAAGAATTCAGAAAATAAAATATGTGATTGGCCAATCTCTATTATGTAATGTGAGTAATCTAAAAAAGCATTTTCACAGAGTTTAATCTCACATATAATGTAGGCTACTAGTGTTAGCAACTATAACAATTTGTATCGCAATTTCTATCACAAAAGGTATCTAATAAAAATCTAAGCTAATGTACGCTAAATACATATATCAAAATTACTACCGTTAAATAGAGCTATATCAGCATGAAAGTAAAAAATGTCCACAAAGGTTCAGATGGGTATAAATGATTTTGTAGTGTCCGTGATTCCTTTAGTGCAGCACAGTACTTTTAGGTGGTACACTAGAAACTACAGGTACCTGTTTAATGTTCCTTCTAAGTTCAGCTCTTTGAGTAGAGTAAGCTGTCTTCTTTGTTTGATGTCTCCGTGTAGAAGTAAATGTCTCCGAAATAAAAAGACTGATGTATCTGCTTCAGCTGATCTTGAAGACGCGCTGTCAACCCCAGCTTCAAACACTTCTGTCTCCTTCTCAATTCGCGCCTATACCGGTTAGGGTGCTGATTGGCTTAGTGGTATGGGAGTGTCTGGTTTCAGCTGTGGGGTGCCGGCTCTACAGCTGATCCTTTCCTTTCTTCCTCTTAATGCACAGTAGGAGATCCGCAACGCGTTTCCGCTGAAATCACTTCAGCCTTTGTCAAGCTGATATAGTCGCCATGAAGCAGTCTAATTTGCATCTTCTGTGAGGTATGGCTAAGCTGGCTCTTTTGGTTTTAATTAGGCTATCTGTAATGTCTTACAAGGTAACTCCAACCAGGTCTTCACTCTGCAATCTGACCAGCATGTTGGTCAATATATGGTCAGAAGCATGGTTGATCAATTTTTGATAGATCGGGGATAAGGAGAAGTGCCCCAACCTAAAGGCCGTGTGAGCAATTGCCCAAGGGGAAAGTTCCCAGAAACATACGTCTCTGGCGATCAGTGTGTTTATATAATGCCTAGCTTGCAGATACGCATAGAAGTGGGAGTTAGGAAGCTCAAATTTATTTTTCAGATCCTGGAATGTTTTCACCGTGTGTGACAGTGGGTCGATAATTACCCCTACCGAGTGCACACCAGCCATCTTCCAGGCACGAAATGGAGCTGTATCACTACCAGCTGGAAAGTCACTATTGCGAACCAGCGGAATAAACCTAGGAGAAGGACAGGTTCTACCCAGATATCGAAGAGACAGCCACCATGTCCTAAACACATCCCTATACATTGGGTTATTTTTAATTTCTGTAGGAAGGTCGCGGAAGGGGACATATAGAAAATAAGCCAGAGAGCGAGGCGCCACCACCGCCTCCTCCAGAGGCAGAGCTGTGAAGTGTGATGTAGCCAGCTGCCAGTCCAGGGCGAATCTTAACAGAGCTGCCCAGTTATAAAAACGTAGATTCGGAAGTGCAAGACCTCCCTTGAGATATGGCTGTTGCAGTTTGTTAGTTGCAATTCATGTCTTTTTACCCTTCCAAATTAACTTCTGTATTGCTTTATTAGTGAGAGACAGATCTGATTTAGTAAGGAGAAAGGGCAGCATCAGTAACGGATATAGCAGTTTGGGCAATATAGTCATCTTTTTTTTTTTTACAAATTTTTATTGAGGTTTCGAAGAGCAAATCACAATAAAAGAAGAAAAAATAGTATGCACAATTAGTCATTACAAAGAATGTCAAGTACATTACAATGTTGAGTGTATACAAACAATCTAGAAAGGAGAACAAACAACACTAGATTACAGTTGTGATTTGCCAATTTGATTGTAAACCTTCTAATGAACTCTAGAGGCCTCTCCAGAACCTCAAACATAAGCAAAATAAAACATCTACCGAAGGTTAATATAGAGTAAGAGGGACCACTTTTGGGCCTCAAACCAACCTCTTTTCTTTTTTTTATATCTGTTATGGATAGAGTTAAAAATATTATAGATAGTCGGTATAATATAATATGTGGGAATGTTGTATTTAGTAGGATATAGTGTAGTAATAAACAGTAAATTTGGGATCAAAAGCTTTAACTCTATTTGCAGGCAGGATTAGGATTTATAAAAGTGCGGCATAGGCTAGAGAAGCCGCATAGTTAGCGCTCCTAAACTAGGAGGTACATTAAAGGGTGTGGGGGGGAGGAGATTATAAGTAGACATGACATGTAGCATAAACAACTAATGTGTGGGTCCAGCCCATACTAGACATTTATCCCAGGCTTTGAGGTAAAGCTACAGGAGACAAAAAAGCTGCGATCATAATAACAAATTGTAAGTTTAGTATGGAACATCAATATCATATAAACACATTGAGCCAGAAAATTACTAGAGAGTGTAGGCTGCCTAACCTTCCTATGTGAATATAAACAGGCCATCAGGTCTACTCGTGAAGATATTTACCACGGTGAAGCACATACTATATACGTTTCAGATATTGGATGCGATATGGATGTTCCGCCTTTCAATATGGTCTGGGGAAGGATTAAAACATTTACTGTTCGGCACACATATCTATCTAAGGGTAGGAGTAACACCAAGGCATAAGAAATAGTTGTTAATCATGCAGTATAAAGGAGAGAGTGGAGCTAAGGGGTAGGCTGTTCCACTAGCTTACAGTTTTAAGCTCTGCCATCCAGACACGGGCCCTATGTCCAGACCGCAGGCAAAACAGTCCCATGTATGGGTGTACGATTTAGCTGAGCCCCCCTAAGCTGCTTAAAAAAAAAAATAAAAAAAAAAATACTATTAGCACTTATGCACTAAGCGAAGAGGCAAACATCAGTGTGGTGACCTTAGGTTCCAATATAGAAAGTGAGTAAACAAGTACATAAATACGAAATGAAAGGCCTCCTGCTTAAAGCAGACGTAACTGCATAGGAAAACGTTTGCATTTACATACTGGTGTAGAGTGTTCAATATAGTGAAACTTGTGGTTATGATAAATGAACAAAGCGTTAAGTTTAACTGCAACAAAGCATTCTAAACAATTGATTAGGCAAGGTGTTAATATGGATAACTGTACTTCCCAAATTTGCTAAAGGAATAACATAGATCATACTTTACTTATAAATAAACTACATATACATAAATGGAGGAGGAAGCACAAGCAGCCTAACAGCTAAGCTAGACAATAGAAATACAGAACAAGTGGTTAATAGTGTTATAACAGGTCAATAACTATCAGGTCTGATACATTTTTAACAGTGTCTCTCCTAAGTCAATAAGCCAGCATAACTTTCAGTGAAAATAGGCTAAGTCACCAGAAGGTAGTAGGGACAATATCTCTATCCTACCTCAGCCTTCAAGTGGTTGCGAGCGTCGATTATCTGGGGCTTAAGTTCCCACAATCGTGGCAGTCGTCCCACACTAGCTGGGATATATCTATGATAAAGAGCTGTATACTTCTAAGCTGGTTACAGCATTTAAACAAATAAATGAAAATAGATGCGCCATAACGGCCGCTAACGGCACATCATCAATAAGAGCAAATACAAATGCAACCAGCTAGTGTGACAAAAATATAAATATAAATATTTCAAGGAGGGGGAGAAGGGAGGCGCAAGTAGTGTTGCCATATATCATATGGGTAGCAATTAAAGACCTGAGGACAACTATATCACAATGTTAGTCTGAGGTCTGGGCATCAATGTGGCTAAAAATATAATAAACATAATGAAACCTGTGATTAAGGCATATCAATAAATCATAATAGGACAGCTTCATAGATTGCGAGTCAGAGTATGGCATACAACAGTAGTATAAAGATTATCACATCTAGACACATTCCACTAGAAAGCTAAAGACTCTGGATATTATTCTATGAAAAAGAAATTAGTATAGGATAAAGGGTAAATGAATTGACCTCATATCTTCTGCACTGTAGAAAATAATGAGAGTCTATGCCGAGGGCAGTAGAGAGTTAGATTCAAATTGTATAACCCATGGCTATGCTAATAAGCACAATGTTAGGTTGAAGAAAGAAAAGAAAAAAAAAAGAAGAAAAGAAAAAAAAAAAAATAGTAATATGAGATGGATGGTTCATTGAACAGGATATTAGTATATATACTAATATCAGTTATATTGAGGGCCAAGATGAAATCTAGACATATGTAAGAGCACTGGAGGACTATATTACTGAAAGAAACGAAGTGTATAGTTATAAACAGAGTGAACGATAAAACGTAACATGAGCAAAGGAACCTCTAGTCATTCTGCACTTTAAAACTTAGGTGAACATACATAATGCAAATAATGACCGTTAATAAACTTGCATGCAAGGTGCATAGAGATGAGACAATGATCTTTATCTAATGCGCTGTCCATTATCTCATGAGGCAAAATCTAATGTCTATTGGTAACTAGCCTGCTTCATGGTAAGTCAAGTTCAGTGTAACCACAATGTCTTCTTCAATACAGGGATACAGTCCCAGAAAATGCAAAAGCCTGTGTATATCCCGTGTTGTTCCTATAGTGGCAGCCAGTCCTGGAAGCTTGTGAGGTGGCGAACATATACCCTGGGCAGGGGTCTCTATCTGATCAGATCTATGCAAGAAAATACCCCGTATGTTGATGCATCCGCATGAGATTAATGATCTCTGCAGCAGAGGCTTACCCGGCACTAACATTCTGTCAGCTCCTTGAGCCACCTCTGGACCCCAAATGGAGGAACTCGCCGCTACGATCAGCATCTCCGGACCGGGGCTAAGGCACTTTGAGAGCAAACCGCCTGCGATGGATTCAGGTTCCTGCTGAGGTGTGTATGCAGCGGTAATTAAAGCGCCGGCACCATCATGCTTCTGAAATTGTGAGGCTTCTGTAGTCGGTATTAGCCGCGGTAATAAAGCTGTGATCAATGAGGTAAGATCCGCTTCAAGATTCTGGAAATGCTCCTCTATGAGTCGGTGCGTTGATTTCTCCCAGGCCTCCATGCTGGGGCTACACTCCGGGCACAGCAAGCGAGCAGTTCGCAACCACCAGCCGCTGCCCCTAGAAATGTAAAAGGTAGGTGACTCTGTAAGCACAAACGCTCAGGAGGTGATAGATTGAAGTCCTCTGGATCTGTAGCAGATGCAGGCTCTGCCAAGAAATAGGCCCAAGAACTGAAATGGCGATGTGTACTGCGTGGCAAGGTTGGAAGGCTCAAACTTAGTGTGCAGTCTCCATATAGATCTCCATATATCCTGTGCTCCTCTATGAGAATCAATGGACTAGTGGGTGGTAAAGCAGGGAAAGTGGATCAAAGAATATTACAGAATTTGTCCATATTTTAGCTTATCAGTCAGGAGCTCTGCCTGGACACGTCTAGCTCCTTCAGCCGTTGGCTCCTCCCCCCCAATATAGTCATCTTAACCAAGTTAACCCGACCCGATAAACCCAGAGGGAGATTTGCCCATGCCTTCAACTGAGACCGTAACTGGCTAGACTGTTTCATTATGTTGAGTTCATAGATTTTGTGTAGGTTTCGATGAATCTCGATTCCCAGGTAAATTAGGGCATGAGGCTGCACCACAAAGGGAAAGTAGGAATCACTATGCCCATGTTCCGTGAGCCATAGTATTTTGGATTTGTGCATATTTATCCTATAACCCGAGAAGTCTCCAAAATTGGTCAGTGTCTCTATAATTTTAGGAATGTGCAATGTGGAGTTAACGACAAACATCATCATATCGTCCGCATACAATGCCATATGGACTGCCTGACTGTTAAACAACATTCCTGGGTAAATTTGTTTTAACCGAAGGGCCAGGGGTTCTAGTGCCAAATCAAATAGTAAAGGGGACAGAGGGCAGCCCTGACGGGTGCCTCTCTGGAGTGCAAAAGATGGGGACAAGTGACCATTGACCAGGATGCTCGCAAAAGGGTAGTATAATTTACCCAAAAGATCCACAAACGGCCCTTCAAACCGAAATTACCCGAGGGTATGAAAAAGATGTGGCCACTCTACCCTATCAAAGGCCTTCTCTGCATTCAAGGATAGCAGGAAGGCCTCTTGCTCAAGTTTGAGCTGCATTTCTTTTGGCCGTGACCAGTAATAAGTGATAGCATGCAGGACTTTCCCTATATTAACCACCGATGATCTTCCAAACACAAAGCCTGTCTGATCCGGGTGCACCAAAAAAGGGAGTATTTTTTTAACCTATTCGCGATAATTTTCATGAGGATTTTGTAGTCGACATTCAAGAGGGATATAGGACGGTAGGATTCTGGCAAGGTGTGGTCCTTCCCAGGCTTGGGAATCAAGGTGATGTGGGCCAAGACAAAGGACCCGGAGGTTATCGCATCTCCAAGAAAGAGTGCATTGTAAACTCTGCAAAGAGTAGGGGCCAACTGGGGTGATAAAAGTCTGTAAAACTCAGCAGGGAGGCAGTCTGGGCCTAGTGCTTTCCCCAGTGACATAGACTTAATAGTGAACTGAATCTCCTTGGTGGTCATGGGAGCATTCAGAGAGTCCCTCTGGTTGTTTGTGAGTTTTGGCAGTTCAAGGGAGTCCCAAAAACTTTGATGTGCCTCCGGGTCAGTTGGCTGTTGCCGTGAGTATAAACAAGAGAAATACTGCGTCAGGCATTCTGCTAGCTCCGCAGGTGTTTTATAAGTGTGTCCTCCGCACTTAAGTGCTGCAATATGCTTTTTGGAGGATTGAGCCCTCACCAAAGTGGCCAAAAGACTGCCCGATTTACTACCAAAGCGGTAGAATTTACTTGCAGATTTGAGTAAACCAGTGGCTGCCCTATGCCTCACAAACGCATCCAACTCAGCTTTGGCCAAAACATATGTATCATATAGAGCCCGTGTCTTATGAGTACAGTAAGCCAAATAGGCCTGGCCCAAGGTAAGCTGTAGAGAATTATACTTATAAAGAGTCTTCCTTTTAAGATCAGCCACATACGATATTACATGCCCCGTGAGAACCGCCTTGGCCGCCTCCCAAAACAATTGCGGGTCATCCACATGCCCAGCATTATCTGTGCAATAGTCATTCCAGGTATGTGTGAGGAATTTACAAAATGGTTCGGATGTAAGCAGATAAGATGGAAAGCGCAAAGAGTTTCTGGTTGGACGCAAGTGGGCACTACCTAAGGTTATTTCAACCGGCGCATGATCAGAGATCACAATGTCATGAATGGTCTCTGAAGTGACATGTGGGATTAAAGAGTCCGCTACCATGAAAAGGTCAATGCGAGATAGTGAGAAATTGGGTTTTGATAAGCAGGTATAATCCCTGTCCTCTGGGTGCCTTCTACGCCATATATCACACACAGCCAAGGACTCCTACAGCAGGCCAAACACCCTTCCCTCAAACCTCCCCTTATAATTGCGTAATCGTTTCTCTTTTGGGATGTCCTGTACCCATGTTCTATCCAAAAGAGGTTTGCGGGGCTAGATTAAAGTCTCCCCCTAATATTAATTTAGAGGCGATAAAAGGGGTCAAATTTTGTGATAGAGTTTCCCAGTAGGAAAGGGTTTTGGCATTTGGTGCATAAATATTGCCTAATGTGTACCTAACCGTGTCTATGGAGACCTGCAATATCAGAAACCTGCCCTCTGGATCTGCAACCGTGCTGTGTATCTCTACCTGTATGCGCTTGCCAAATAGAATTGCCAGGCCTCTACTAGAGGAGGTATAGGAAAGTCAGGCAATCTCACCCACCCAATCACTTTTTAGCTTTCTATGCTCCTCATCTCCCAAGTGCGTCTCCTGTAGGAACGCCACATCCGAATTTAATCTACGTAAGTGTGTCAGAATTGATTTACGCTTTATGGGGGAGTTAATACCCCCCACGTTCCATGTATGAATTTTTTTATCACTCAAGATTATAAGTCAAAGCAAAGGTCCTCCAAATGGAGGAGCGGGGAGAGAGAGGGGGGCACAGACATAGTACCCTTGTGAACAATAAATCAACTTTGCATAACTTTCCCAGCCCAACCACTCAAAGCGTAGGCAAGTAACATTATACAGGGAGTGCAGAATTATTAGGCAAATGAGTATTTTGACCACATCATCCTCTTTATGCATGTTGTCTTACTCCAAGCTGTATAGGCTCGAAAGCCTACTACCAATTAAGCATATTAGGTGATGTGCATCTCTGTAATGAGAAGGGGTGTGGTCTAATGACATCAACACCCTATATCAGGTGTGCATAATTATTAGGCAACTTCCTTTCCTTTGGCAAAATGGGTCAAAAGAAGGACTTGACAGGCTCAGAAAAGTCAAAAAGAGTGAGATATCTTGCAGAGGGATGCAGCACTCTTAAAATTGCAAAGCTTCTGAAGCGTGATCATCGAACAATCAAGCGTTTCATTCAAAATAGTCAACAGGGTCGCAAGAAGCGTGTGGAAAAACCAAAGCGCAAAATAACTGCCCATGAACTGAGAAAAGTCAAGCGTGCAGCTGCCAAGATGCCACTTGCCACCAGTTTGGCCATATTTCAGAGCTGCAACATCACTGGAGTGCCCAAAAGCACAAGGTGTGCAATACTCAGAGACATGGCCAAGGTAAGAAAGGCTGAAAGACGACCACCACTGAACAAGACACACAAGCTGAAACGTCAAGACTGGGCCAAGAAATATCTCAAGACTGATTTTTCTAAGGTTTTATGGACTGATGAAATGAGAGTGAGTCTTGATGGGCCAGATGAATGGGCCCGTGGCTGGATTGGTAAAGGGCAGAGAGCTCCAGTCTGACTCAGACGCCAGCAAGGTGGAGGTGGAGTACTGGTTTGGGCTGGTATCATCAAAGATGAGCTTGTGGGGCCTTTTCGGGTTGAGGATGGAGTCAAGCTCAACTCCCAGTCCTACTGCCAGTTTCTGGAAGACACCTTCTTCAAGCAGTGGTACAGGAAGAAGTCTGCATCCTTCAAGAAAAACATGATTTTCATGCAGGACAATGCTCCATCACACGCGTCCAAGTACTCCACAGCGTGGCTGGCAAGAAAGGGTATAAAAGAAGAAAATCTAATGACATGGCCTCCTTGTTCACCTGATCTGAACCCCATTGAGAACCTGTGGTCCATCATCAAATGTGAGATTTACAAGGAGGGAAAACAGTACACCTCTCTGAACAGTGTCTGGGAGGCTGTGGTTGCTGCTGCACGCAATGTTGATGGTGAACAGATCAAAACACTGACAGAATCCATGGATGGCAGGCTTTTGAGTGTCCTTGCAAAGAAAGGTGGCTATATTGGTCACTGATTTGTTTTTGAATGTCAGAAATGTATATTTGTGAATGTTGAGATGTTATATTGGTTTCACTGGTAAAAATAAATAATTGGTATATATTTGTTTTTTGTTAAGTTGCCTAATAATTATGCACAGTAATAGTCACCTGCACACACAGATATCCCCCTAAAATAGCTATAACTAAAAACAAACTAAAAACTACTTCCAAAACTATTCAGCTTTGATATTAATGAGTTTTTTGGGTTCATTGAGAACATGGTTGTTGTTCAATAATAAAATTAATCCTCAAAAATACAACTTGCCTAATAATTCTGCATTCCCTGTATTTCCAGAGCAACATATAAATATTAAACAACCCATTAGAAAATTAAAGTATAACATTCCCAGTAAAAACCCCGCCCCCAGTTGCTCTCAGTCCCCGGGTACGGATCACATGGTGCACAATAGTGCAACGGGAACCAGGAAGCAAAAAAGGCTCTAGCCGCTCCCTGAGTCCCGAGAGCAACCCTGAAAGATGTTAACACACCCAGCCACACAAGCAACAGGGCATATACATAAGAGAGATAATAACCAACAATAAAACATTTATATGAAACAATTAGTGTAGTCTCCCAAGATAAGGGTCTTCCAGATGGAGGAGCGGGGAGAGAGAGGGGGCCACAGACATAGTACCTCTGTGAACAATATATCAGCCCTGCATGACATCTCCACCTGAATTTCTCAAAGCGTAGGCAAATAAGATCTCTCCAGGGCAATATATAAATAGCAACCAAACTACATAACAAATTAGAAAATTGAAGTATAACATTCCCAGTTAAAACACCACCCCCCACCCCCAATTTGCTTTCAGTCCCAGGGTACGGATTGCGCAGCGCACAATAGTGCGATAGGAGCCAGCAAGAGAAAAAGGCTCTAGCCGCTCCCTGAGTCTTGAGAGCAATCCTGAAAGATGTTAGCACACCCAGCCACACAAACAATAGGGTATAAACATAGAACAGATAATAACCATCAATGGTACATTTATAGGAAACAATTTGTGTATTCTCACGTGCAAATAGGACACATTCTGCAAAGTCACTGAGTCCATCCTTTCCGCGAGGAGGGAGTGGACATCTCCCGTCCGTTTCCAGCGTATGCCACCTTTCAGAAAATTGAAGGGGGGAGAAGAAAAAGGAAAGAAAACAACAAGGCCAATTTTGTAAGATTTTCCTAGCCATTTAAAGGCCATATTAAGAGGTAAATATCCCCTGATTGGTGTCAGCGGGATCTCAGGTGTTGGCTAGTCTCTCCTCCGTGGTCAGATAAAGTTGCAAAGCTTTGGGGGAATGGAAGATCTTTACTCCTGATGTCGTTTGGAGGCGAAGCTTGGCAGGGAACAAAAGTGCTACCTGGCGGCCCTGTTCATGCAGGCGGGAACAGAAAGGTGCAAACTCTTTTCTTTGCTTGGAAACTTCAGCCGAATAATCCTGGAAGAGGAGTAGCCTAGAACATTCATACAGCACCTCTTTATGTGTTCTGTAAACTCTAAGGATTTTGAGTTTTTCTTGAAAATTTAAACACTTCAGGATTACTTGTCTTGGTTTCATTTTAGCATGCTCCAGGCCCACACGGGGAGCTCTCTCTACATCAATAGGTAAAATATCTGGAGAAAGGCCCAGCAGCCTAGGGAAGATCTGGGCGGTGAATTCTAACAAGTGTTTCCTTTTCACTGTCTCAGGTACTCCTACTATAAACAGGTTATTGCGTCTGCTTCTGTTCTCCAAATCGTTAATACGATCTTGTAGGTGCTGGTTTTCTTTGCAGAGTTGTCTCAGTGAGGTATCAGCAGTTGTCTGTCTATCCTCCAGTTCTGATATGCGATTTTCATCCTCGCCAAGACGAGTGGAGAACTGTCGCACCTCGCTGGTCAAAGTATCCACTCCAGTTTGCAGTGAGTCCATTTTAGGTAAAAAAAAATGATTTCAGCTCCTGCAGTAACACTGAATGGTCTCCATCTTGTATAGTAGGGGGTTCCAAGGTCTGGCTAGACTCTGCATGTATATCAGCAGTATGTTTTTGCTTTTCGGCTCATTTTAGTTGTAACTGTAGGAGAGAGTCTCTGAAAGTATTTATCCACTCTCATAGATAGACATATAATTAGAGAGCATATAATAGCTTTTTGTATTCTATATCTTTTATTTTACTTTCCCTCTGCTGCTAGCACTAGGATGGCAGCTATGGTATAAGCCACGTGGTGGTGTGTGTGTTTAGGCCGTTATCAGAACACACTCCATGAGTGCAAAATTTATCACAGATCTGAATATGCTGATCCCCAATTAACCCTTTTTAGTATGTAGGTACTTGGGGCTTGGTAGTTAAATGGTTGTCTTCCACACCCTTCTCACCCACACCTCAGCAGGCCTCTGAATCTTCCCCAAGGTTCTGTCACTACGCCAGGTATGGCGTCTGCCTAGGCCACTCAGTTCTTTTTGGGGTGCAGACATGTGGTGCCCAAGCGAGAAAACCTTATGCACTAGCAGGCCCTCGTGTGTTGATGGTGTAGCTTGGGCAGCCGTATGTCTAGTGCCGTTACACCCTTTGCACCCAACTCCTCACAACTCACCCCTGCCAGGCGCAGCTACTTGTAAAATCTATGGCTCACACAGGGCGTGATGCAGGGTCGGCACCTCGGTTGAGTGCTACTTCTCCTCCCTCCTCCTGCTGCGTGGGGTCTTAGAAGCCCGGATATCTCCTCTGCGTGTAGTGCACCTTAGGCAGGCCGGAGTATACCCAAGATGGCGTCTCCAGGTCCGTTGCGCTATGCACTTTCCGGTGGCCAGGACCAAAGTTGTAAGTCCTGCACACTTCGATAGGCAGCCGGCGAGAGTTGTATTCACCCGGCAAGACAGCTGTGTGGGGTTGAGCAGGGATTTTTAAAGTTTTTTTGATCCCGACTTTTCTCCGAGGTACGGAGCTCTTGTGAGATGCGTCTGCTCACTTCCTCCGCCTACTGGAAGTCCTGGCTATTGATAGTTTAGTTTAGGCTAGGGTTTTTTTATTTTGGGGGGGCTTTTTTTATTTTGATAGGGCTATTAGATTAGGTGTAATTCGTTTAAAGATCTGTAATTTGTTTTTTATTTTCTGTAATTTAGTGTTTTCTTTGTGATTTAGCTAATTTAATTTATTTAATTGTTTTTAATTTAGTTAATTTATTTAATGGTAGTGTAGTGTTAGTGTAACTTAGATTAGGTTTTATTTTACAGGTCAATTTGTATTTATTTTAGCTAGGTAGTTAATAAATAGTTAATAACTATTTAATAACTATTCTACCTAGTTAAAATAAATACAAACTTGCCTGTAAAATAAAAATAAACCCTAAGATAGCTACAATGTAACTATTAGTTATATTGTAGCTATCTTAGGGTTTATTTTATAGGTAAGTATTTAGTTTTAAATAGGGAAAATGTAGTTAATTATAGTAATTTTCTTTAGATTTATTTAAATTATATTTAAGTTAGGGGGTGTTAGGGTTAGGCTTAGATTTAGGGGTTAATACATTTATTATAGTGGCGGCGACGTTGGGGACGGCAGATTAGGGGTTAATAAGTATAATGTAGGTGGCGGCAATGTTAGGGGCAGCAGATTAGGGGTTAATAATATTTAACTAGTGTTTGCAAGGCGGGAGTGTGGCAGTTTAGGGGTTAATATGTTTATTCTAGTGGTGGCGATGTCCGGAGCGGCAGATTAGGGGTTAAACATTGTATTATAGTGTTTGCGATGCGGGACACATATACACATATACACACAGGTGGCCCTCGGTTTACAACGGTATAATTTGCACCGTTTCAGAATAACAACCATTTCTTTTACAAGATATACCGAGTCCACGGGTTTCATCCTTTACTTGTGGGATATAATCCTCCTGCTAACAGGAAGTGGCAAAGAGCACCACAGCAGAGCTGCTATATAGTTCCTCCCTTAACTCCTCCCCCCAGTCATTCTCTTTGCCTATGCTAGTAATAGGAAGGGTAAAGTGATAGTGGTGATAAAATGATAGTTTTAATTTCTTCAATCAAGAGTTTGTTATTTTTAAATGGTACCGGTGAGTACTATTTCTCTCAGGCAGCATATGGAAGAAGATTTCTGCCTTAAGATTGATGATCTTAGCAGTTGTAACTAAGATCCATGTTGGTTCCCACAGTGTGCTGAGGAATACTAGAGAAATCTTCAGTGTGAGGAACGTTTTTCATGCTTCAAGCAGCATTGAGGTATGTTCAGACATTTATTTCTGAGGAGACTGTGATATATCAGAACTGGCTGACATAGTTCCCATAGAGGGAAGGGGTAAGCAGCAATTCTGTTAAAAGTAAAAGAGAATATTACTGTGATCCTGTGTATTATAATGCATTATGACATGGTGAGACACTGGGGCAGCCTAACGATTTTATTATCAAGCTAAAAAAGGGTTTGGCTGGTGTCTTTATTCCTTTTATGAGGGTCCACATGGCTAGTACTTCACTTCATTAAGTTTTTTCTACCACACATGGCTATTTTGAGACCGCTTTACATACAATTGCTGGGCTCAGCATGCATCGTAGTGGATGGGCGGGGCCTATTTTCGCGCCTCAGTTGCGCAGTTTCCTCACAATCAGGCAATTTTCAGCTCCGGTTGGGCCCAAACTCTTCACTGGTGTACCGGAGTGGTTTAGAGTTTTGGTGCAACATCCGACTGCACTATAGGGCCGAATTCACTAAAAATTGTGCATGTGTTCATTTTTAAGCAGTTTTGCAGAAATGGTGCGCTTTTTATTTTCTTAAAGGCGCAGTACCGATTTTTGTCAAATTGTTTTATATCAATAAATAAAGTGTTTAAAGACTTTGTGGTGATTACATAGCCTGTTCAACATGTCTGACATTGAGGAAAGTCAATGCTCTATGTGTTCAGAAGCCATTGTGGAACCCCCTCTTACATTGTGTCCTTCTTGTTCTGAAAGGGCCTTACACTGTAAAGAACATATTTTAAGTAATGAAAGTGTTTCTCAGGATGATTCTCAGTCTGAAGAGAATCAGGATATGCCATCTAATTCTCCCCAAGTGTCTCAACCTTTAACGCCCACACAAGCGAGGTCAAGTACTTCTAGTGCGTTTAATTCTTTTACTTTGCAAGATATGGCTGCAGTTATGTCTACTACCCTTCAGAGGTATTATCTAAACTGCCAGTCTTGCAGGGTAAACGCAGTAGGCCAGGTATTAATGTAAATACCAAACCCTCTGAGGCCTTAGTGGCTATTTCCAATGCACCCTCACAGTGCTCTGATTTGGGGGTCAGGGATTTTATGTCTGAGGGAGAACTTTTAGAATAAAAAAATGCTTTACCTCAGATAGATTCGGACGTCACGTCCTTTAAATTTAAACTGGAACACCTCCGCCTGTTGCTCAGGGAGGTTTTGACGACTCTGGATGATTGTGACCCTATTACAATTCCCCCAGAAAAATTGTGTAAAATGGACAAATATTTAGAGGTACCTACTTACACTGATGTTTTTTCCGGTTCATAAGAGAATTTCGGAAATTGTTAAGAGGGAATGGGATAGACAGGTATACCATTTTCTCCCCCTCCTAATTTCAAGAAAATGTTTCCTATGTCTAACACCATGCGGGACTCCTGGCAATTGGCTCCTAAGGTGGAGGGAGCTATATCTACTGTAGCTAAACGTACAACTATACCCATTGAGGACAGTTCTTTTAAAGACCCTATGGATAAAAAATTAGAGGGTCTTTTAAGAAACTATTTGTTCATCAGGGTTTTCTCTTACAGGCTATAGCCTGCATGGTTCCAGTAACTACTGCAGCTGCCTTTTGGTTTGACGCTCTGGAAGAGTCTCTGAAGGTTGAGATACCTTTAGAGGACATTTTAGACAGAATTAAGGCTCTTAAATTAGCCAATTCTTTTATGACTGATGCTGCTTTTCAATTTGCAAATTAGCAGGCAGCGAAAAACGCAGGCTTTGCCATTGTAGCACGCAGAGCATTATGGCTAAAGTCGTGGTCGGCTCACGTATCGTCTAAATCTAAGCTTTTATCTTTTCCCTTCAAGGTAAGACCCTTTTCGGGCCTGAGCTGAAGGAAATAATCTCTAACATTACTGGAGGTAAGGGTCACAACCTACCTCAGGACAAGTCCCTCAAGATGAGGAGTAAACAAAATAATTTTCGTTCCTTTGAAATTTTGAAGGAGTATCCTCTGCTTCTTCTTCCTCCACTAAGCAGGAAGGGAACTTTGCTCAATCCAAGTCGGTCTGGAGACCTAACCAGGCCTGGAATAAGGATAAACAAGCCAAAAAGCTCACTGCAGCTACCAAGACAGCATGAAGGGGCAGCCCCCGATCCGGGACCGGATCTAGTAGAGGACAGACTCTCTTTCTTTGCTCAGGCTTGGGCAAGGGATGTACAGGATCCCTGGGCATTGGAAATTGTGACACGGGGTACCAGTGGGAATTCAAGGATTTCCTCCCAAGGGGGAGATTTCATCTTTCACGGTTGTCTGTAGACCAGACAAAAAGAGAGGCGTTCTTACGCTGTGTAAAAGACCTCTACATCATGTGTGTAATTTGCCCAGTTCCAGATCTGGAACAGGGGCAGGGGTTCTATTCAAATCTATTCGTGTTTCCCAAAAAAGAGTGAACTTTCAGACAAATTTTAGATCTCAAATGTCTAAACAAGTTTCTCAGAGTCCCATCGTTCAAGATGGAGACCATTCGTACAATTTTGCCAATGATCCAGGAGGGTCAATACATGACCACGGTGGACCTGAAGGATGCGTACCTTTCACATTCCTATCCACTAGGATCATCATCAATTAATTTCAGGTCAAACATTATCAGTGTGTGGCCCTTCTCTTCGGGTTGGCAACGGCTCCCAGGATCTTCACAAAGGTTCTAGGTTCTCGTGTTGTCATTTCTAAGAACTCACGGTTGAAAGTGAATGTAGAAAAGAGTTCACTAGTTCCACAGACAAGAGTTCCATTCCTGGGAACTCTGATAGACTCGGTAAACATGAAAATATTTCTGACAGAGGTCAGAAAATCAAAGATTCTAAATTCTTGCTGGGCTCTGCAGTCCATTCATCGGCCATCAGTGTCTCAGTGTATGGAAGTCATCGGACTAATGGTAGCAGCAATGGATATCATCCAGTTTGCTCACTTTCATCTCAGACCACTACAACTGTGCATGCTCAGTTAGTGGAATAGGGATTATGCGAATTTATCTCCTCAGATGAATCTGGACCAAGAGACCAGAGACTCTCTTCGGTGGTGGTTGTCACAGGACCATCTGTCCCAAGGGATGTGTTTCCGCAGGCCATCTTGGGTAATAGTAACGAAGGACGCCAGCCTCCTGGGCTGGGGTGAAGTCTGGAATTCCCTGGAGTCTCAATTGCCAATCAATATTCTCGAACTGAGAGCAATATTCAATGCGCTGCTGGCGTGGCATCAGTTGGCTTTGGCCAAATTCATAAGATAACAGTCGGACATTATCACGACGGTGGCATATATCAATAATCAGGGGGAACAAGGAGTTCTCTAGCGATGATAGAAGTATCAAAGATAATCTGATGGGCGGAGGCTCACTCTTGCCATCTGTCTGCGATCTATATCCCAGGAGTAGAGAACTGGGAAGCGGATTTTCTAAGTCGTCAGACTTTTCATCCGGGGGAGTGGGAACTTCATCCGCAGGTGTTTGCAACCTTGATTCATCAATGGGGCACACCGGAATTGGATCTGATGGCATCTCGATGGAATGCCAAACTTCCACGTTATGGGTCCAGGTCAAGGGATCCCCAGGCTGTACTGATAGATGCTCTAGCAGTACCTTGGTCGTTCAACCTGGCTTATGTGTTTCCACCTTTTTTTCTCTCCTTCCTCGTGTGATTGCCAGAATCAAACAGGAGAGGGCTTCTGTAATTTTAATAGCGCCTGCACCGCAGGACCTGGTATGCAGATCTAGTGGACATGTCATCTCTGCCAACGTGGAGACTGCCATTGAGAAAGGACCTTCTTATTAAAGGTCCGTTCCAACATCCAAATCTAACTTCTCTGCAGCTGACAGCTTGGAGATTGAACGCTTGATTTTATCTAAGCGGGGTTTCTCTGAGCCGGTCATAGATACCCTGATCCAGGCTCGCAAGCCGGTCACTAGAAAAATTTACCATAAGATATGGCGTAAATATCTTTATTGGGTGAATCCAAGGGTTACTCATGGAGTAAGATTAGGATTCCTAGGATTTTGTCTTTTCTCCAAGAAGGATTGGAGAAGGGATTATCAGCTAGTTCCTTGAAGGGACACATTTCTGCTTGGTCAATTTTGCGTCACAAGCGTCTGGAAGATGTCCCAGATGTTCAGGCATTTTGTCAGGCTTTAATCAGAATCCAGCCTGTGTTTAAACCGATTGCTCCGCCATGGGGCTTGAATTTAGTTCTTAATGTTCTTTAAGGGGTTCCGTTTGAACCCATGCATTCCATAGATATTAAGCTGTTATCTTGGAAAGTTTTGTTCTTAGTAGCTATCTCTTCTGCCTGAAGAGTTTCTGAGCTTTCTGCATTGCAATGTGATTCCCCTTATCCTATATTCCATCCTGATAAAGTGTTTTTGCATACTAAACCTGGATTTCTTCCTAAGGTTGTTTCAAATAAGAATATTAATCAGGAAATTATGGTTCCTTCCTTGTGTCCTAATCCTTCCTCTAAGAAGGAACGTCTGTTACATAACTTGGACGTGGTTCGTTCTTTAAAATTTTTTATTTACAAGCGACCAAGGATTTCCGTCAAACATCTTCCCTGTTTGTTGTTTATTCCGGGAAATGTAGGGATCAAAAAGCTACGGCTAACTCTCTCTCTTTTTGGCTGAAAAGCATCATCCGCCTGGCATATGAGACTGCTGGACAGCAGCCTCCTGAAAAGATTACGGCTCATTCCACTAGAGCTGTGGTTTCCACACGATGCTTCTGTTGCACAGATTTGTAAGGTAGCGACTTGGTCCTCCCTTCATACTTTTTCCAAATTTTACGAATTTGATACTTTTGCTTCTTCTGAGGCTATTTTTGGGAGAAAGGTGCTTCAAGCAGTGGTGCCTTCCGTTTAGCTTCCTGTCTTGTCCCTCCCTTTCATCCGTGTCCTAAAGCTTTGGTATTGGTATCCCACAAGTAAAGGATGAAACCCGTGGACTCGGTATATCTTGTAAAAGAAAAGGAAATTTATGCTTACCTGATAAATTCATTTCTTTTACGATATACCGAGTCCACGGCCCACCCTGTCATTTTGGGACAGGATTTATTTTTTATAAACTTCAGTCACCTCTGCACCTTGTTAGTTTTTTCCCTTTCTCTTCCTATACCTTTGGTCGAATAACTGGGGGGAGGAGTTAAGGGAAGAACTATATAGCAGCTCTGCTGTGGTGCTCTTTGCCACTTCCTGTTAGCAGGAGGATTATATCCCACAAGTAAAGGATGAAACCCGTGGACTCGGTATATCGTAAAAGAAATTAATTTATCAGGTAAGCATAAATTTCCTTTTTTCAGTCATGTGACTGCTATTGAAAAGCATTGAGAAGCAGTGCATTGATTAAAATAGCCAGAAGGTGGAGCTGTCCGCTTGTGTTGCAGCAAAGATATGCAAGCCAAGCAAGCTGAAATTAATCAGACCTGAGCTATCGAGCAGCTTGCAAATGAACAAGATCTTCCTGTCTATAAATCAGTCCAGATTGGAATGCATAGAAAGAACTGCAAGTAAAGTCTATGTTATGTGATTATTTTATTAGGTTTATAATGATGTTTAGCAAATGTTTTTGTTCATTTAACTTAGTTTAATTATATATTCTGTGTTGTGTGATTATTTTATTAGGTTGATAATGCTGTTTAGCATTTAAAGTCTTCATTTCAAAGCTTTAAAAATAATGTATTAGGTGTTACTTATGCCAATTTCAATTGAGAGGGGCCTGGAACCTAACTCCCTCACTTCCCATTGACTTTATAATGTAAGTCAATGGGAAGTGAGGGGGTTAGGTTCCAGGCCCCTCTCAAAATTGGCATAAGTAATGCCTAATACATTATTTTTAAAGCTTTGAAATGAAGACTTTAAATGCTAAACAACATTATAAACCTAAAAATATAGATTGTATCATCATCAAACTAAGTTTAATGAACAAAAACGTTTTTTTTTTTACTTGCATTTTTCTGAAATCAGTTCTCTGCATTGTTAGCATGTTAGATAATATTGGGTATGCACCTATTCTATGCATTTCAATCTGCAGTGATTAATAGGCAGTTAGGCACCCTCACCTCAAACTGCTGGACAGGAAGATAATAGGGAAGTGGCTGCTAAATCTTGTTTGCTCGATAGGTCAGGTCTGCAATGTGTACACAGATCAATTTCAGGCTGTAAAGTTGCAATAACTTTGCTGCAAAACAAGCGGACAGCACTTTTTAATAGCAGTCACATGACTGAAAAAAAAAGGTTGTTATTCTGAAACGTCGCAAATTGAACCGGCGTAAACCGTGGGCCACACACACATATATATATATATATATATATATATATATATATATAAAATTTTTATGTATTTTGTGTCACAAAACAGAATAACATAATTTATGTAAGAACTTACATGATAAATTAATTTCTTTCATATTGGCAAGAGTCCATGAGCTAGTGACGGTATGGGACACACACTCCCACCAGGAGGGGCAAAGCCTCCCAAACCCCAAAATGCCCACAAATACACCCCCCACCACACCCACAATTCAGTTTAACGAATAGCAAAGAAGTGGGGTGATAAGAAAGGAGCGAAAGCATCAACAAGGAATTGGAATAATTGTGCTTTATACAAAAAAATCATAACCACCACAAAAAGGGTGGGCCTTATGGACTCTTGCCTATATGAAAGAAATGAATTTATCAGGTAAGTTCTTACATAAATTATGTTTTCTTTCATGTAATTGGCAAGAGTCCATGAGCTAGTGACGTATGGGATAGCAAATACCCAAGATGTGGAACTCCACGCAAGAGTCACTAGAGAGGGAGGGATAAAAATAAAGACAGCCAATTCCGCTGAAAAATGAATCCACAACCCAAATCAAAAAGTTTAAATCTTATAATGAAAAAACTGAAATTATAAGCAGAAGAATCAAACTGAAACAGCTGCCTGAAGAACTTTTCTACCAAAAACTGCTTCTGTAGAAGAAAAAAACATCAAAATGGTAGAATTTATTAAAAGTATGCAAAGAAGACCAAGTTGCTGCTTTGGAAATCTGATCAACAGAAGCTTCATTCTTAAAAGCCCAGGAGGTAGAAACTGACCTAGTAGAATGAGCCGTAATCCTCTGAGGCGGGGATTTACCCGACTCCACATAAGCATGATGAATCAAAAGTTTTAACCAAGAAGCCAAAGAAATAGCAGAAGCTTTCTGACCTTTCTTAGGACCAGAAAAGATAACAAATAGACTATAGAAAATGAAGAAGAATAGAGGGGCGCCTCATGTGTGGTATCATCAAATAAACAACCAAAAAATAACACAAATCAGGCCAAATGGGTACTCACATATTCCAGAAGCACACTTATGTGCTGGTAGGGGCAGGCTGCAGAATTATAGAGGCGTGACAGCTCACCCACTTAGGAGTGCTCTTAGCGAGAAGTGTTGGTACTACAATGGAGACATAAGATGCAGGCACTACATGTGCAGACTATTAATGATGCAACCAATAGTAATTTCTTAATGTAGAGGGTACTCACATACTCCAGGAGCACACCAATGTGCTTGTAGAAGCAGGCTGCAGATTGAAGTGGGTGTGGCAGCTCACCCAAACAAATGGTGTCTTGGTAGTAGTGGCACAGGTATATAGTAGTCCCAGTATGCTCACTCAGATAGTGAGCTGATCTCTTGTATGTAGGTATAGGCAGATGGTGGGTAGAAAACATAATTTATGCTTACCTGATAAATTTATTTCTCTTGTAGTGTATCCAGTCCACGGATCATCCATTACTTATGGGATATATTCTCCTTCCCAACAGGAAGTTGCAAGAGTCCACCCACAGCAAAGCTGCTATATAGCTCCTCCCCTAACTGCCATTACCAGTCATTCGACCGAAAACATGCAGAGAAAGGAAAACCATAGGGTGCAGTGGTGACTGTAGTTTAATGGAAAAATTACCTGCCTTAAAGTGACAGGGCGGGCCGTGGACTGGATACACTACAAGAGAAATAAATTTATCAGGTAAGCATAAATTATGTTTTCTCTTGTTAAGTGTATCCAGTCCACGGATCATCCATTACTTATGGGATACCAATACCAAAGCTAAAGTACACGGATGATGGGAGGGACAAGGCAGGTACTTAAACGGAAGTTACCACTGCCTGTAAAAAACCCTTTCTCCCAAAAATAGCCCCGAAGAAGCAAGGTATCAAATTTGTTAAATTTGAAAAAGTATGAAACGCAGACCAAGACGGAGTCTTGTAATCTGTTCAACAGAAGCCACATTTAAAAAAGGCCCAAGTGAAAACCACAGCTCTAGTAGAATGAGCTGTAATCCCTTCAGGAGGCTGCTGTCCAGCAGTCTCATAAGCTAAATGAATTATGCTTTTTAACCAAAAAGACAGAGAGGTTGCTGAAGTCCTTTGACCTCTCCTCTGTCCAGAATAGACAACAAACAAGGTGAATGTTTGATGAAAATCTGTAGTAGCTTGTAAGTAAAACTTTAAAACACGAACCATGTCCAAATTGTGTAATAGACGTTCCTTCTTTGAAGAAGGATTAGGATACAAGAATGGAACAACAATCTCTTGAGTGATATTCTTGTTAGATACCACCTTAGGTAAAAACCCAGGTTGGTACACAGGACTACCTTATCCGTACGGAGAACCAGATAAGGAGAATCACATTGCAACGCAGATAACTCGGAGACTCTATGAGCCGAGGAAATAGCTACCAAAAAGGAACTTTCCAAGATAGAAGTTTGATATCTATGGAATGAAAAGGTTCAAATGGAACTCCTTGAAGAACCTTAAGAACCAGCTTTAAGCTCCATGGCGGAGCAACATTTTTAACCACAGGCTTGGTTCTAACCAAAGCCTGACCAAATGCCTGAACGTCTAGAATACCTGCCAGACGCTTGTGCAAAAGAATAGACAGAGTAGAAATCTGTCCTTTTAAAGAACTAGCTGACAACCCTTTTCTCAAAATCATCTTGGAGAAAAGATAATATCCTGGGAATCCAGACTTTACTCCATGAGTAACCCTTGGATTCATAACAATAAGATATTTACACCATATCTTATGTTAAATTTTCCTAGAGACAGGCTTTTATGCCTGTATTAAGGTATCAATTACTGACTCGGAGAAGCCATGCTTTGATAACATCAAGCGTTCTGTCTCCAGGCAGTCCATCTCAGATTAGTTATATTTAGATGGTTGAAAAGACCCTGAGGTAGAGGGTCCTGTCTCAGAAGCAGAGACCGTGGTGGAAAGGATGACATGTCCACCAGATCTGCATACCAGGTCCTGCGTGGCCACGCAGGCGCTGTCAAAAGCACCAAAGCACTCTCCTGCTTGATCTTGTGCAAACCCCTCCGGAGGGAATTCCCACTCCCCCGGATGAAAAGTCTGACGACTTAGAAAATCTGCCTCCCAGTTCTCAACACCTGGGATAGGGATAGCTTTTAGACAAGAGTGAGTCTCTGTCCAGTGAATTATTTTAAGACTTCTAACATTGCTAGGGAACTTCTGTTCCCCCTTGATGGTTGATGTAAGCCACAGTCGTGATATTGTCCGACTGAAATATGATGTACCTCAGAGTTGCTAACTGAGGCCAAGTCTGAAGAGCATGGAATATCGCTCCCAGTTCCAGAATAATGGCCTAAGGACCGCCAAAGTGACCCCAGAACCTCCATAAAGATTCTAGGGGCTGTAGTTAACCCAAAGGAAAGAGCTACAAACTGGTAATGCCTGTCTAGAAAGGCAAACCTGAAAAACCGATGGTGATCTTTATGCATCGTAATGTGAGGATAAGCATCCTTCAAATCCATTGTAGTCCTCTATTGACTCTCCTGGATCATAGTTAAGATGGTACGAATAGTTTCCATCTTAAATGATAGAATTCTAAAGAATTTGTTTAAGATCTTTTAGATCCAAAATAGGTCTGAAGGTTTCCTTTCCTTGGGAACCACAAACCGATTTGAGGAAAACTGTGTCCCTGTTCCTCTATTGGAACTGAATGGGTCACGTACACAATGCAAGAATGTCTCTTTCTTTATCTGGTTTGCAGATAAATGTGAAAGGCAAAAACTCCCCTTTTTTGGGGGGGAAAGCTTTGAAATCCAGAAGATATCTCTGGGGTATAATTTCCAATGCCCAGGGATCCTGGGCATCTCTTGCCCACACCTGGGCGAAGAATGAAGTCTGCCCCCTATAGGATCCGTTACCAGATAGGGGTCCGTTCCTCATGCTGTTTTAGAGGCAGCAGCAGGCTCCTTGACCTGCTTATCTTTGTTCCAGGTCCGGTTGTCTCCAGACCGCCTTGGACTGAGCAAAAGTTCCCTCTTATTTTGCCTTAGAGGAAGTTGATGCCACACCTGCCTTGAATTTTCGAAAGGCACGAAAATTAGGCCTTTTTTGTCCCTTGATTTGGACCTGTCCTGAGGAAGGGCATGATCTTTTCCTCCAGTGATATAAGTAATAATCTCCTTCAAACTAGGCCTGAATAGGGTCTGCCCCTTGAAGGGAAGTTAAGTAGCTTATTTATTAAAGTCACGACAGCTGACCATGATATAAGCCATAGCGCTCTGCGCGCCAGTATAGTAAAAAACAGAATTCTTAGCCGTTAGTCTAGTCAAAGGAACAAAGGCATCAGAAAACAAAGGAATTGGCTAGCTTAAGTGCTCTAAGCTTGTCAAATATATTCATCCAATGGAGCCTGTAAAGCCTCATCAAGAGACTCAAACCAGAACGCCGCAGCAGCAGTGACAGGAGCAATGCGTGCAAGGGGCTGCAGGATAAAACCTTGTTGAATAAACATTTTTTATCCATTGGATCTAAAAAAGCACAACAGTCCTTGCCAGAGGTAGTGGTACGCTTAGCTAGAGTAGAAACTCTTCTCTCCACCTTAGGAACTGTCTGCCATAAGTCCCGTGTGGTGGCAACTATTAGAAAACATTCTTCTAAAAAATAGGAGGGGAAGAGAACGGCACACCTGGTCTATCCCATTCCTTATGAAAAATTTTAGTTAACCTCTTTAGGTATTGGAAAAACATAAGTACACACCGGCACTGCATATTATTTATCCAGTCTACACAATTTCTCTGGCACTGCGATTGTACACATTCATTCAGAGCAGCTAAAGCCTCCCTGAGCAACAAGTGGAGGTTCTCAAGCATAAATTTTAAATGTAGAAATATCAGAATCAGGTTAAATCATCTTCCCTGAGTCACAAATATCACCCACAGACTAAGCATATTGTGAGGTAGTATCAGACATGGTTCTTAAAGCGTCTGTATGCTCTGTATCTACCCCCAGAGCTGTTTTACTTTCCTTTAATTTCAGGTAGTCTGACTAATACTGCTGCCAGTGTATTATACACAACCTTTGCCATGTCTTGTAAAATAAACGCTATGGGCGCCATTGATATACTTGGCGCCATTTGAGCGTGAGTCCCTGGAGCGGGAGTCCAAGGGTCTGACACGTGGGGAGAGTTAGTCGGCATAACTTCCCCCTCGACAGAATCCTCTGGTAAAATAAACGCTATGGGTGCCCTTGATGTACTTGGCGCCATTTGAGCGTGAGTCCCTAAAGCGTGAGTCAAAGGGTCTGACACGTGGGGAGAGTTAGTCGGCATAACTTCCCCCTCGACAGAATCCTCTGGTGATAATGTTTTTAAATACAAAAAATTATCTTTATTGTTTAACATGAAATCAGTACATCTGGTACACATTCTAAAATGGGGTTCCACCATGGCTTTAAACATAATAAACACAGAGCCTCCTCTATGTTAGACATGTTAGAACTAATAAAGAGACTAGTAAGCTTGGAAAACACTTTAAATCAAGTTAACAAGCAAATATAACAAACGTTACTGTGCCTTTAAGAGAAACAAATTTTGTCAAAATTTGAAAAACAGTGAAAAAACTGAATTTATGTTTACCTGATAAATTACTTTCTCCAACGGTGTGTCCGGTCCACGGCGTCATCCTTACTTGTGGGATATTCTCTTCCCCAACAGGAAATGGCAAAGAGCCCAGCAAAGCTGGTCACATGATCCCTCCTAGGCTCCGCCTACCCCAGTCATTCGACCGACGTTAAGGAGGAATATTTGCATAGGAGAAACCATATGGTACCGTGGTGACTGTAGTTAAAGAAAATAAATTATCAGACCTGATTAAAAAAACCAGGGCGGGCCGTGGACCGGACACACCGTTGGAGAAAGTAATTTATCAGGTAAACATAAATTCTGTTTTCTCCAACATAGGTGTGTCCGGTCCACGGCGTCATCCTTACTTGTGGGAACCAATACCAAAGCTTTAGGACACGGATGAAGGGAGGGAGCAAATCAGGTCACCTAAATGGAAGGCACCACGGCTTGCAAAACCTTTCTCCCAAAAATAGCCTCAGAAGAAGCAAAAGTATCAAACTTGTAAAATTTGGTAAAAGTGTGCAGTGAAGACCAAGTCGCTGCCCTACATATCTGATCAACAGAAGCCTCGTTCTTGAAGGCCCATGTGGAAGCCACAGCCCTAGTGGAATGAGCTGTGATTCTTTCGGGAGGCTGCCGTCCGGCAGTCTCGTAAGCCAATCTGATGATGCTTTTAATCCAAAAAGAGAGAGAGGTAGAAGTTGCTTTTTGACCTCTCCTTTTACCGGAATAAACAACAAACAAGGAAGATGTTTGTCTAAAATCCTTTGTAGCATCTAAATAGAATTTTAGAGCGCGAACAACATCCAAATTGTGCAACAAACGTTCCTTCTTTGAAACTGGTTTCGGACACAGAGAAGGTACGATAATCTCCTGGTTAATGTTTTTGTTAGAAACAACTTTTGGAAGAAAACCAGGTTTAGTACGTAAAACCACCTTATCTGCATGGAACACCAGATAAGGAGGAGAACACTGCAGAGCAGATAATTCTGAAACTCTTCTAGCAGAAGAAATTGCAACTAAAAACAAAACTTTCCAAGATAATAACTTAATATCAACGGAATGCAAGGGTTCAAACGGAACCCCCTGAAGAACTGAAAGAACTAAATTGAGACTCCAAGGAGGAGTCAAAGGTTTGTAAACAGGCTTAATTCTAACCAGAGCCTGAACAAAGGCTTGAACATCTGGCACAGCGGCCAGCTTTTTGTGAAGTAACACAGACAAGGCAGAAATCTGTCCCTTCAGGGAACTTGCAGATAATCCTTTTTCCAATCCTTCTTGAAGGAAGGATAGAATCCTAGGAATCTTAACCTTGTCCCAAGGGAATCCTTTAGATTCACACCAACAGATATATTTTTTCCAAATTTTGTGGTAAATCTTTCTAGTTACAGGCTTTCTGGCCTGAACAAGAGTATCGATAACAGAATCTGAGAATCCTCGCTTCGATAAGATCAAGCGTTCAATCTCCAAGCAGTCAGCTGGAGTGAAACCAGATTCGGATGTTCGAACGGACCCTGAACAAGAAGGTCTCGTCTCAAAGGTAGCTTCCAAGGAGGAGCCGATGACATATTCACCAGATCTGCGTACCAAGTCCTGCGTGGCCACGCAGGAGCTATCAAGATCACCGACGCCCTCTCCTGATTGATCCTGGCTACCAGCCTGGGGATGAGAGGAAACGGCGGGAACACATAAGCTAGTTTGAAGGTCCAAGGTGCTACTAGTGCATCCACTAGAGCCGCCTTGGGATCCCTGGATCTGGACCCGTAGCAAGGAACTTTGAAGTTCTGACGAGAGGCCATCAGATCCATGTCTGGAATGCCCCACAGCTGAGTGACTTGGGCAAAGATTTCCGGATGGAGTTCCCACTCCCCCGGATGCAATGTCTGACGACTCAGAAAATCCGCTTCCCAATTTTCCACTCCTGGGATGTGGATAGCAGACAGGTGGCAGGAGTGAGACTCCGCCCATAGAATGATTTTGGTCACTTCTTCCATCGCCAGGGAACTCCTTGTTCCCCCCTGATGGTTGATGTACGCAACAGTTGTCATGTTGTCTGATTGAAACCGTATGAACTTGGCCCTCGCTAGCTGAGGCCAAGCCTTGAGAGCATTGAATATCGCTCTCAGTTCCAGAATATTTATCGGTAGAAGAGATTCTTCCCGAGACCAAAGACCCTGAGCTTTCAGGGATCCCCAGACCGCGCCCCAGCCCATCAGACTGGCGTCGGTCGTGACAATGACCCACTCTGGTCTGCGGAATGTCAACCCTCGTGACAGGTTGTCCAGGGACAGCCACCAACGGAGTGAGTCTCTGGTCCTCTGATTTACTTGTATCTTCGGAGACAAGTCTGTATAGTCCCCATTCCACTGACTGAGCATGCACAGTTGTAATGGTCTTAGATGAATGCGTGCAAAAGGAACTATGTCCATTGCCGCTACCATCAACCCGATCACTTCCATGCACTGAGCTATGGAAGGAAGAGGAACGGAATGGAGTATCCGACAAGAGTCTAGAAGTTTTGTTTTTCTGGCCTCTGTCAGAAAAATCCTCATTTCTAAGGAGTCTATTATTGTTCCCAAGAAGGGAACCCTTGTTGACGGAGATAGAGAACTCTTTTCCACGTTCACTTTCCATCCGTGAGATCTGAGAAAGGCCAGGACAATGTCCGTGTGAGCCTTTGCTTGAGGAAGGGACGACGCTTGAATCAGAATGTCGTCCAAATAAGGTACTACAGCAATGCCCCTTGGTCTTAGCACAGCTAGAAGGGACCCTAGTACCTTTGTGAAAATCCTTGGAGCAGTGGCTAATCCGAAAGGAAGCGCCACGAACTGGTAATGTTTGTCCAGGAATGCGAACCTCAGGAACCGATGATGTTCCTTGTGGATAGGAATATGTAGATACGCATCCTTTAAATCCACCGTGGTCATGAATTGACCTTCCTGGATGGAAGGAAGAATAGTTCGAATGGTTTCCATCTTGAACGATGGAACCTTGAGAAACTTGTTTAAGATCTTGAGATCTAAGATTGGTCTGAACGTTCCCTCTTTTTTGGGAACTATAAACAGATTGGAGTAGAACCCCATCCCTTGTTCTCTTAATGGAACGGGATGAATCACTCCCATTTTTAACAGGTCTTCTACACAATGTAAGAATGCCTGTCTTTTTATGTGGTCTGAAGACAACTGAGACCTGTGGAACCTCCCCCTTGGGGGAAGTCCCTTGAATTCCAGAAGATAACCTTGGGAGACTATTTCTAGCGCCCAAGGATCCAGAACATCTCTTGCCCAAGCCTGAGCGAAGAGAGAGAGTCTGCCCCCCACCAGATCCGGTCCCGGATCGGGGGCCAACATTTCATGCTGTCTTGGTAGCAGTGGCAGGTTTCTTGGCCTGCTTTCCCTTGTTCCAGCCTTGCATTGGTCTCCAAGCTGGCTTGGCTTGAGAAGTATTACCCTCTTGCTTAGAGGACGTAGCACTTTGGGCTGGTCCGTTTCTACGAAAGGGACGAAAATTAGGTTTATTTTTTGCCTTGAAAGGCCGATCCTGAGGAAGGGCGTGGCCCTTACCCCCAGTGATATCCGAGATAATCTCTTTCAAGTCAGGGCCAAACAGCGTTTTCCCCTTGAAAGGAATGTTAAGTAGCTTGTTCTTGGAAGACGCATCAGCCGACCAAGATTTCAACCAAAGCGCTCTGCGCGCCACAATATCAAAGTACCCAGATAAAATGATTCCTCAAGGCTAAATATGTGTTAATAATCAATCGATTTAGCCCAAAAAAAGTCTACAGTCTTAATAAGCCCTTTTTGAAGCCCTTATTTACAATCGTAATAAACATGGCTTACCGGATCCCAGAGGGAAAATGACAGCTTCCAGCATTACATCGTCTTGTTAGAATGTGTCATACCTCAAGCAGCAAGAGACTGCTCACTGTTCCCCCAACTGAAGTTAATTGCTCTCAACAGTCCTGTGTGGAACAGCCATGGATTTTAGTGACGGTTGCTAAAATCATTTTCCTCATACAAACAGAAATCTTCATCTCTTTTCTGTTTCTGAGTAAATAGTACATACCAGCACTATTTCAAAATAACAAACTCTTGATTGAATAATAAAAACTACAGTTAAACACTAAAAAACTCTAAGCCATCTCCGTGGAGATGTTGCCTGTACAACGGCAAAGAGAATGACTGGGGTAGGCGGAGCCTAGGAGGGATCATGTGACCAGCTTTGCTGGGCTCTTTGCCATTTCCTGTTGGGGAAGAGAATATCCCACAAGTAAGGATGACGCCGTGGACCGGACACACCTATGTTGGAGAAAAGGCAGTAAATCAAACGAAATTATTACAGTACATGTAATAAGTTAACAGAGCATTGCACCCACTTGCAAATGGATGATTAACCCCTTAATGCAAAAAACAGATAAAAAAAAAAAACGACATTTTTTTTAAACAGACACAACAAAACTGCCACAGCTGAGCTGTGGATTACCTTCCCTATAACTGTTTCTATGCAAAATTTAAGCCAGCCATGTGGAAAAATTAGGCCCCAATAAGTTTTATCACCAAACATATGTTAAAAAACGATTAAACATGCCAGCAAACGTTTTAAAACACATTCTTATAAGAGTATGTATGTCTATTAATAAGCCTGATCCAGTCGCTATCACTGCATTTAAGGCTTTACTTACATTACTTCGGTATCAGCAGTATTTTCTTAGTCAATTCCATTCCTTAGAAAAATATATTACTGCACATACCTTAGCATATATCTCTATCAATCAGCCTGGTACCAGTCGCTTTCACTGCATTTAAAGGCTGTACTTACATTACTTCGGTATCAGCAGTATTTTCTTAGTCAATTCCATTCCTTAGAAAAATATTTTACTGCACATACCTTATTTGCAGGAAAACCTGCACGCCATTCCCCCTCTGAAGTACCTTACTCCTCAGAATGTGTGAGAACAGCAACTGGATCTTAGTTACGTCTGCTAAGAGCATAGAAAAAACGCAGGCAGATTCTTCTTCCAAATACTGCCTGAGATAAACAGCACACTCCGGTGCCATTTAAAAATAACAAACTTTTGATTGAAGAAATAAACTAAGTATAAAAAACCACAGACTCTCACGACCTCCTATCTATGTTGAGACTTGCAAGAGAATGACTGGTAATGGCAGTTAGGGGAGGAGCTATATAGCAGCTTTGCTGTGGGTGGACTCTTGCAACTTCCTGTTGGGAAGGAGAATATATCCCATAAGTAATGGATGATCCGTGGACTGGATACACTTAACAAGAGAAAAGATCCACTCAATGAATAAAAAATGTATCCAAATTTATTAAAAACACAAAATCTTAAAAACAACAACACAGTAGTTGCTGATAAAAGTGGATAATGGGGTGTCCAGTGAACCCCCAGTATTTGCAACGCGTTTCTCGGTTCGCAGACCGTTTCATCAGGCATAAGGCATAGTTATAAGTTACTTGTGACACATTACATATTTATGTTATAGATTTTTATTTTACTGTCCTTTGAGCGCCCCCTCTGTGACTAGGTCACTCCTGCACAGTAACAAATAGACTAGAAGTCTTTCTGAAATCTTTAGTAGCTTCAACATAATATTTCAAAGCTCTTACCACATCCAAAGAATGCAAACAGTTTTCCAAAGAATTCTTAGGATTAGGACACAATGAAGGGACAACAATTTCTCTACTAATGATGTTGGAATTCACAACCTTAGGTAAAAATTCAAATGAAGTCCACAAAACCGCCTTATCCTGATGAAAAATCAGAAAAGGAGACTCACAAGAAAGAGCAGATAACTCAGAAACTCTTCTAGCAGAAGAAATAGCCAAAAGAAACAACACTTTCCAAGAAAGTAACTTAATATCCAGAAAATGCATAGGCTCAAACGGAGGAGCCTGTAAAGCTCTCAAAACCAAATTAAGACTCCAAGGAGGAGAGATTGACTTAATGACAGGCTTGATACGAACCAAAGCCTGTACAAAACAACGGATGTCAGGAAGATTACCAATTTTTCTGTGAAACAGAACAGAAAGCGCAGAGATTTGTCCTTTCAAGGAACTAGCAGACAAACCCTTATCCAAACCATCCTGAAGAAACTGTAAAATTCTAGGAATTCTAAAAGAATGCCAAGAAAACTTATGAGAGGAACACCATGAAATGTAAGTCTTCCATACTCGGTAATAAATCCTTCTAGACACAGATTTACGAGCCTGCAACATAGTATTGATCACTGAGTCAGAGAAACCTCTATGACTAAGCACTAAGCGTTCAATATCCATACCGTCAAATTTAATGATTTGAGATCCTGATGGAAAAACGGACCTTGAGATAGAAGGTCTGACCTAAACGGAAGTGGCCAAGGTTGGCGACTGGACATCCGAAAAAGATCCGCATACCAAAACCTGTGTGGCCATGCTGGAGCCACCAGCAGTACAAAGGAACGTTCCATTATGATTTTGGAAATAACTCTAGGAAGAAGAACTAGAAAAGATATATGCAGGTTGATAATTCCAAGGAAGTGACAACGCATTCACTGCTTCCGCCTGAGGATCCCTGGATCTGGACAGATACCTGGGAAGTTTCCTGTTTAGATGAGAAGCCATCAGATCTATTTCTGGAAGCCCCCATATCTGAACAATCTGAAGAAACACATCTGGGTGAAGAGACCATTCTCCTGGATGTAAAGTCTGGCGACTGAGATAATCCGCTTCCCAATTGTCTATACCTGGGATATGAACCGCAGAGATTAGACAAGAGCTGGATTCCGCCCATGCAAATATGCGAGATACTTCTTTCATAGCCTGAGGACTGTGAGTCCCACCTTGATGATTGACATGCGCCACGGTCGTGACATTGTCTGTCTGAAAACAAACGATTCTCTCTTCAGAAGAGGCCAGAACTGAAGAGCTCTGAAAATCGCACGGAGTTCCAAAATATTGATTGGTAATCTCGCCTCTTGAGATTTCCAAACCCCCTGCGCTGTCAGAGATCCCCAGACAGCTCCCCAACCTGAAAGACTCGCAGAAAAGAGCCCCCTTGAACTAAACGCTGGTGATTTAACCACCACGTCAGAGAGTGTTGAACATTGGGATTTAAGGATATTAATTGTGATATCTTTGTATAATCCCGGCACCATTGATTCAGCATGCAAAGCTGAAGAGGTCTCATGTGAAAACGAGCAAAGGGGATCGCGTCCGATGCTGCAGTCATGAGACCTAAAACTTCCATGCACATAGCTACTGAAGGGAATGATTGAGACTGAAGGTTCCGACAAGCTGAAACCAATTTCAGCCGTCTTTTGTCTGTTAAAGACAAAGTCATGGATACTGAATCTATCTGGAAGCCTAAAAAGGTTACCCTTGTCTGAGGAATCAAGGAACTTTTTGGTAAATTGATCCTCCAACCATGTTCTTGAAGAAACAACACAAGTTGATTCGTCTGAGATTCTGCAGAATGTAAAGACTGAGCAAGTACCAAGATATCATCCAAATAAGGAAACACAGCAATACCCCACTCTGATTAGAGAGAGAAGGGCACCGAGAACCTTTGTAAAGATCCTTGGAGCTGAGGCTAGGCCAAACGGAAGAGCAACAAATTGGTAATGCTTGTCTAGAAAAGAGAATCTCAGGAACTGATAGTGATCTGGATGAATTGGAATATGAAGATAAGCATCCTGTAAATCTATTGTGGGCATATAAAGCCCTTGCAGAACAAAAGGCAGAATAGTCCTTATAGTCACCATCTTGAATGTTGGTATTCTTACATAACGATTCAAAATTTTTAGATCCAGAACTGGTCTGAAAGAATTCTCTTTCTTTGGTACAATGAACAGATTTGAATAAAACCCCAGACTCCGTTCCAGATATGGAACTGGCACAACTACCCCAGAAGACTCCAGGTCTGAAACACACTTCAGGAAAGCCTGATCCTTTACTAGGTTCACTGGAATGCGTGAGAGAAAAAACCTCACAGGCGGTCTTAACCTTAACAATGTTCTGAATCCAATGATTTTGGACTGAATTGATCCAAACATCTTTGAAAAATTGTAGCCTGCCCCCTACCAGCTGTGCTGGACTGAGGGCCGCACCTTCATGCGGACTTGGGGGCTGGTTTTGATTTTCTAAAGGGCTTGGATTTATTACAGACTGGAGAAGGCTTCCAATTGGAAGCCGTTCCTTTAGGGGAAGGGTCAGGCTTCTGTTCCTTATTCTGACGAAAGGAACGAAAACGGTTAGCAGCCCTAAATTTACCCTTAGATTTTTTATCCTGAGGAAAAAAAGCTACCTTCCCCCCAGTGACAGTTGAAATTATAGAATCCAACTGAGAACCAAAAAATGTATTACCCTGGAAAGAAAGAGAAAGCAACGTTGACTTAGAAGTCATATCTGCATTCCAAGATTTAAGCCACAAAGCTCTTCTAGCTAAAATAGCTAAAGACATATACCTGACATAAATTCTAATGATATAAAAAATGGCATCACAAATGAAATTATTAGCATGTTGAAGAAGCTTAACAATGCTATAAACATTATGATCTGGTACTTGTTGCGCTAAAGCCTCCAACCAAAAAGTTGAAGCTGCAGCAACATCAGCCAAAGAAATAGCAGGCCTAAGAAGATTACCTGAACACAAATAAGCCTTCCTTAGAAAAGATTCAAGTTTCCTATCTAAAGGATCTTTAAAAGAAGTACTATCTGCTGTAGGAATAGTAGTACGTTTAGCAAGAGTAGAGATAGCCCCATCAACTTTGGGGATTTTCTCCCAAAATTCCAATCTATCAGCCGGCAAAGGGTACAGTCTCTTAAACCTTAAAGAAGGAGTAAATGAAGTACCCAAACTATTCCATTCTCTCGAAATTACATCTGAAATAGCATCAGGAACTGGAAAAACCTCTGGAATAACTACATGAGGTTTAAAAACCGAATTTAAAAGTTTACTGGTTTTAATATCAAGAGGACTAGACTCCTCCATATCTAATGCAATCAACACCTCTTTAAGTAAGGAACGAATAAACTCCATCTTAAATAAATATGAAGATTTGTCAGTGTCAATATCTGAGGCAGAATCTTCTGAACCAGATAGATCCTCATCATAGATAGATAAATCAGAATGTTGGCGATAATATAAAAATTCATCTAATTTATGAAAAGTTTTAGAAGACCTTTTACGTTTATTATCAGTTTAGTTAAAGTCTTTGATTCATCATGCTTATGTTGAGTCGGGTAGAACTCCGCCTCAAAGGATTACAGCTCATTCGACTAGGTCAGTCTCTACTTCCTGGGCATTTAAGAATGAAGCTTCGGTTGATCAGATTTGCAAAGCAGCAACTTGGTCTTCTTTGCATACTTTTACTAAATTCTACCATTTTGATGTGTTTTCTTCTTCTGAAGCAGTTTTTGGTAGAAAAGTACTTCAGGCAGCTGTTTCAGTTTGATTCTTCTGCTTATAATTTCAGTTTTTTTCATTGTAAGATTTAAACTTTGTTTTGGGTGTGGATTATTTTCAGCGGAATTGGCTGTCTTTATTTTATCCCTCCCTCTCTAGTGACTCTTACGTGGAAGATCCACATCTTGGGTATTCATTATCCCATACGTCACTAGCTCATGGACTCTTGCTAATTACATGAAAGAAAACATAATTTATGTAAGAACTTACCTGATAAATTCATTTCTTTCATATTAGCAAGAGTCCATGAGGCCCACCCTTTTTGTGGTGGTTATGATTTTTTTGTATAAAGCACAATTATTCCAATGCCTTATTTTTTATGCTTTCGCACTTTTTTCTGATCACCCCACTTCTTGGTTATTCGTTAAACTGATTTGTGGGTGTGGTGAGGGGTGTATTTATAGGCATTTTGAGGTTTGGGAAACTTTGCCCCTCCTGGTAGGAATGTATATCCCATACGTCACTAGCTCATGGACTCTTGCTAATATGAAAGAAATGAATTTATCAGGTAAGTTCTTACATAAATTATGTTTTTTTGGCGCCAAAAACGTCTGCAACAAACATGAGCGTCATATATGACGCAACTACGTAAAAACTCTCGGCGTCAACTACAACGCTGGAAATGACGTCATAAACGTCAACAAACGTAATTTTCACGCCAAAAAAGTCTTGCGCCAAAAATGACGCAATAAATTCTAGCATTTTTTGCACCCGCGAGCCTAATAGCCCGCAATTTAGAAAGAAAAGTCAATTTGAAAAATTTTCAGGTAAGAAAAAATTTATTCATATGCATTTCCCAAAAAATGAAACCAACGGTCTGAATGAAGGAAATATACTGATTAACCTGAATCATGGCAAATATAAGTATAAAACATATATTTAGAACTTTACAAATAAAGTGCCAAACCATAGCTGAGAGTGTCATAAATAAAATAAGACATACTTACCAAAAGACAAATCTACATATAGTAGATAGCCAAACCATATAGTAGTTAGCCAAATTATCAAATTCCTTAAATGACACGAGAATCAGTAGAGGTAATGGTATATAAGAGTATATCGTCGATCTGAAAAGGGAGGTAGGAGAAGAGATCTCTACGACCGATAACAGAGAACCTATGAAATAGATCCCCGATAGGATGACCATAGCATTCAATAGGCAATACTCCCTTCACATCCCTCTGTCATTCACTGCACTTTGAGAGGAAAACCGGGCTTCAGCATGCTGCGAAGTGCATATCAACGTAGAAATCTAGCACAAACTTACTTCACCACCTCCATAGGAGGCAAAGTTTGTAAAAACATAATTTATGTAAGAACTTACCTGATAAATTCATTTCTTTCATATTAGCAAGAGTCCATGAGCTAGTGACGTATGGGATATACATTCCTACCAGGAGGGGCAAAGTTTCCCAAACCTCAAAATGCCTATAAATACACCCCTCACCACACCCACAAATCAGTTTAACGAATAGCCAAGAAGTGGGGTGATAAAAAAGTGCGAAAGCATATAAAATAAGGAATTGGAATAGTTGTGCTTTATACAAAAAAATCATAACCACCACAAAAAAAGGGTGGGCCTCATGGACTCTTGCTAATATGAAAGAAATGAATTTATCAGGTAAGTTCTTACATAAATGATGTTTTCTTTCATGTAATTAGCAAGAGTCCATGAGCTAGTGACGTATGGGATAATGACTACCCAAGATGTGGATCTTTCCACGCAAGAGTCACTAGAGAGGGAGGGATAAAATAAAGACAGCCAATTCCTGCTGAAAATAATCCACACCCAAAATAAAGTTTAATGAAAACATAAGCAGAAGATTCAAACTGAAACCGCTGCCTGAAGTACTTTTGTACCAAAAACTGCTTCAGAAGAAGAAAACACATCAAAATGGTAGAATTTAGTAAAAGTATGCAGAGAGGACCAAGTTGCTGCTTTGCAAATCTGATCAACCGAAGCCTCATTCCTAAACGCCCAGGAAGTAGAAACTGACCTAGTAGAATGAGCTGTAATCCTTTGAGGCGGAGTTTTACCCGACTCGACATAAGCATGGTGAATTAAGGATTTCAACCACGATGCCAAAGAAATGGCAGAAGCTTTCTGACCTTTCCTAGAACCGGAAAAGATGACAAATAGACTAGAAGTCTTATGGAAAGACTTAGTAGCCTCAACATAATATTTCAAAGCTCTAACAAAATCCAAAGAATGCAACGATTTCTCCTTAGAATTCTTAGGATTAGGACATAATGAAGGAACCACAATTTCTCTACTAATATTGTTGGAATTCACAACCTTAGGTAAAAATTCAAAAGAAGTTCGCAACACCGCCTTATCCTGATGAAAAATCAGAAAAGGAGACTCACAAGACAGAGCAGATAATTCAGAGACTCTTCTGGCAGAAGAGATGGCCAAAAGGAACACAACTTTCCAAGAAAGTAATTTAATGTCCAATGAATGCATGGGTTCAAAAGGAGGAGCTTGAAGAGCCCTCAGAACCAAATTCAAACTCCAAGGAGGAGAAATTGACTTAATGACAGGTTTTATACGAACCAAAGCTTGTACAAAACAATGAATATCAGGAAGATTAGGAATCTTTCTGTGAAAAAGAACAGAAAGAGCAGAGATTTGTCCTTTCAAGGAACTTGCGGACAAACCTTTATCTAAACCATCCTGAAGAAACTGTAAAATTCTCGGAATTCTAAAAGAATGCCAGGAAAAATGATGAGAAAGACATCAAGAAATATAAGTCTTCCAGACTCTATAATATATCTCTCTAGATACAGATTTACGAGCCTGTAACATAGTATTAATCACAGAGTCAGCGAAACCTCTTTGACCAAGAATCAAGCGTTCAATCTCCATACCTTTAAATTTAAGGATTTGAGATCCTGATGGAAGAAAGGACCTTGTGACAGAAGGTCTGGTCTTAACGGAAGAGTCCACGGCTGGCAAGAGGCCATCCGGACAAGATCCGCATACCAAAACCTGTGAGGCCATGCTGGAGCTACCAGCAGAACAAACGAGCATTCCTTCAGAATCTTGGAGATTACTCTTGGAAGAAGAACTAGAAACGGAAAGATATAGGCAGGATGATACTTCCAAGGAAGTGATAATGCATCCACTGCCTCCGCCTGAGGATCCCGGGATCTGGACAGATACCTGGGAAGTTTCTTGTTTAGATGAGAAGCCATCAGATCTATTTCTGGGAGTTCCCACATTTGAACAATCTGAAGAAATACCTCTGGGTGAAGAGACCATTTGCCCGGATGCAACGTTTGGCGACTGAGATAATCCGCTTCCCAATTGTCTATACCTGGGATATGAACCGCAGAGATTAGACAGGAGCTGGATTCCGCCCAAACCAGAATTCGAGATACTTCTTTCATAGCCAGAGGACTGTGAGTCCCTCCTTGATGATTGATGTATGCCACAGTTGTGACATTGTCTGTCTGAAAACAAATGAACGACTCTCTCTTCAGAAGAGGCCAAGACTGAAGAGCTCTGAAAATTGCACGGAGTTCCAAAATATTGATCGGTAATCTCACCTCCTGAGATTCCCAAACCCCTTGTGCCGTCAGAGACCCCCACACAGCTCCCCAACCTGTAAGACTTGCATCTGTTGAGATTATAGTCCAGGTCGGAAGAACAAAAGAAGCCCCCTGAATTAAACCATGGTGATCTGTCCACCACGTTAGAGAATGTCGGACAATCGGTTTTAAAGATATTAATTGAGATATCTTTGTGTAATCCCTGCACCATTGGTTCAGCATACAGAGCTGAAGAGGTCGCATGTGAAAACGAGCAAAGGGGATCGCGTCCGATGCAGCAGTCATAAGACCTAGAATTTCCATGCATAAGGCTACCGAAGGGAATGATTGTGACTGAAGGTTTCGACAAGCTGAAATCAACTTTAGACGTCTCTTGTCTGTCAAAGATAGAGTCATGGACACTGAATCTATCTGGAACCCTAAAAAGGTTACCTTTGTCTGAGGAATCAATGAACTTTTTAGTGAATTGATCCTCCAACCATGATCTTGAAGAAACAACACAAGTCGATTCGTATGAGATTCTGCTAAATGTGAAGACTGAGCAAGTACCAAGATATCGTCCAAATAAGGAAATACCACAATACCCTGTTCTCTGATTACAGACAGAAGGGCACCGAGAACCTTTGTAAAAATTCTTGGAGCTGTAGCTAGGCCAAACGGCAGAGCCACAAACTGGTAATGCTTGTCCAGAAAAGAGAATCTCAGGAACTGATAGTGAGCTGGATGAATCGGAATATGCAGATATGCATCCTGTAAATCTATTGTAGACATATAATGCCCTTGCTGAACAAAAGCCAATATAGTCCTTACAGTTACCATTTTGAATGTTGGTATCCTTACATAACGATTCAATATTTTTAGATCCAGAACTGGTCTGAAGGAATTCTCCTTCTTGGGTACAATGAAGAGATTCTAATAAAACCGCAGCCCCTGTTCCAAAACTGGAACTGGCATAATTACTCCAGCCAACTCTAGATCTGAAACACATTTCAGAAATGCTTGAGCTTTCACTGGGTTTACTGGGACACGGGAAAGAAAAAATCTCTTTGCAGGAGGTCTTATCTTGAAACCAATTCTGTACCCTTCTGAAATAATGTTCTGAATCCAAAGATTGTGAACAGAATTGATCCAAATTTCTTTGAAAAAACGTAATCTGCCCCCGACCAGCTGAGCTGGAATGAGGGCCGCACCTTCATGTGGACTTAGAAGCTGGCTTTGCTTTTCTAGAAGGCTTGGATTTATTCCAGACTGGAGATGGCTTCCAAACTGAAACTGCTCCTGAGGATGAAGGATCAGGCTTTTGTTCTTTGTTGAAACGAAAGGAACGAAAATGATTATTAGCCCTGTTTTTACCTTTAGATTTTTTATCCTGTGGTAAAAAAGTTCCTTTCCCACCAGTAACAGTTGAGATAATAGAATCCAACTGAGAACCAAATAATTTATTACCCTGGAAAGAAAGGGAAAGTAGAGTTGATTTAGAAGACATATCAGCATTCCAAGTTTTAAGCCATAAAGCTCTTCTAGCTAAAATAGCTAGAGACATAAACCTGACATCAACTCTGATAATATCAAAAATGGCATCACAGATAAAATTATTAGCATGTTGAAGAAGAAGAATAATATTATGAGAATCATGATCTGTTACTTGTTGCGCTAAAGTTTCCAACCAAAAAGTTGAAGCTGCAGCAACATCAGCCAATGATATAGCAGGTCTAAGAAGATTACCTGAACACAGATAAGCTTTTCTTAGAAAGGATTCAATTTTCCTATCTAAAGGATCGTTAAAGGAAGTACCATCTGCCGTAGGAATAGCAGTACGTTTAGCAAGGGTAGAAATAGCCCCATCAACTTTAGGGATTTTGTCCCAGGTACAGGATATAATTGCTTAAAACGTTTAGAAGGAGTAAATGAATTACCCAAATTATTCCATTCTCTGGAAATTACTTCAGAAATAGCACCAGGAACAGGAAAAACTTCTGGAATAACCACAGGAGATCTAAAGACCTTGTCTAAACGTTTAGATTTAGTATCAAGAGGACCAGAATCCTCAATTTCTAATGCAATTAGGACTTCTTTAAGTAAAGAACGGATACATTCCATTTTAAATAAATATGACGATTTATCAGCATCAACCTCTGAGACAGAATCCTCTGTATCAGAAGAATCATTAGAATCAGAATGATGATGTTCATTTAAAAATTCATCTGTATAAAGAGAAGTTTTAAAAGACTTTTTATGTTTACCAGAAGGAGGAATAACAGACATAGCCTTCTTAATGGATTCAGAAACAAAATCTCTTATGTTATCAGGAACACTCTGAACATTAGATGTTGATGGAACTGCAACAGGTAATGGTACTTTACTAAAGGAAATATTTTCTGCATTAACAAGTTTGTCATGACATGTAATACAAACAACAGCTGGAGGAACAACTACCAAAAGTTTACAGCAGATACACTTAGCTTTGGTAGTTCCAGCACCAGGCAACGATTTTCCAGTAGTATCTTCTGACTCAGTTGCAACGTGGGACATCTTGCAATATGTAATAGAAAAAACAACATATAAAGCAAAATTGATCAAATTCCTTAAATGACAGTTTCAGGAATGGGAAAAAATGCCAGTGAACAAGCTTCTAGCAACCAGAAGCAACAAATAATGAGACTTAAATAAAGTGGAGACAAATTTGACGCCCACAATATTTGGCGCCTAAATGCTATTAGCGCCAAAAATGACGCCACATCCGGAACGCCGACATTTTTGGCGCGAAAAACGTCAAAAATGACGCAACTTCCGGCGACACGTATGACGCCGGAAATAGAAAAAAACATAATTTATGCTTACCTGATAAATTCCTTTCTTCTGTTGTGTGATCAGTCCACGGGTCATCATTACTTCTGGGATATAACTCCTCCCCAACAGGAAATGCAAGAGGATTCACCCAGCAGAGCTGCATATAGCTCCTCCCCTCTACGTCAGTCCCAGTCATTCGACCAAGAATCAACGAGAAAGGAGTAACCAAGGGTGAAGTGGTGACTGGAGTATAATTTAAAAGATATTTACCTGCCTTAAAACAGGGCGGGCCGTGGACTGATCACACAACAGAAGAAAGGAATTTATCAGGTAAGCATAAATTATGTTTTCTTCTGTTATGTGTGATCAGTCCACGGGTCATCATTACTTCTGGGATACCAATACCAAAGCAAAAGTACACGGATGACGGGAGGGATAGGCAGGCTCATTATACAGAAGGAACCACTGCCTGAAGAACCTTTCTCCCAAAAATAGCCTCCGAAGAAGCAAAAGTGTCAAATTTGTAAAATTTGGAAAAAGTATGAAGCGAAGACCAAGTTGCAGCCTTGCAAATCTGTTCAACAGAGGCCTCATTCTTAAAGGCCCAAGTGGAAGCCACAGCTCTAGTGGAGTGAGCTGTAATTCTTTCAGGAGGCTGCTGTCCAGCAGTCTCATAGGCTAAACGTATTATGCTACGAAGCCAAAAAGAGAGAGAGGTAGCAGAAGCTTTTTGACCTCTCCTCTGTCCAGAGTAAACGACAAACAAGGAAGAAGTTTGGCGAAAATCTTTAGTTGCCTGTAAGTAGAATTTGAGGGCACGAACTACATCCAGATTGTGTAAAAGACGTTCCTTCTTTGAAGAAGGATTTGGACACAAGGATGGGACAACAATCTCTTGATTGATGTTCCTGTTAGTGACTACCTTAGGTAAGAACCCAGGTTTAGTACGCAGAACTACCTTGTCTGAGTGAAAAATCAGATAAGGGGAATCACAATGTAAGGCTGATAACTCAGAGACTCTTCGAGCCGAGGAAATAGCCATTAAAAACAGAACTTTCCAAGATAACATTTTTATATCAATGGAATGAAGGGGTTCAAACGGAACACCCTGTAAAACGTTAAGAACTAAGTTTAAACTCCATGGTGGAGCAACAGCTTTAAACACAGGCTTGATCCTAGCTAAAGCCTGACAAAAGGACTGGACGTCTGGATTTTCTGACAGACGTCTGTGTAACAAGATGGACAGAGCTGAAATCTGTCCCTTTAATGAACTAGCTGATAAACCCTTTTCTAAACCTTCTTGTAGAAAAGACAATATCCTAGCGATCCTAACCTTACTCCAGGAGTAACCTTTGGATTCGCACCAGTATAGGTATTTCCGCCATATTTTATGGTAAATCCTTCTGGTAACAGGCTTCCTAGCCTGAATCAAGGTATCAATAACCGACTCAGAAAAACCACGTTTTGATAAAATCAAGCGTTCAATTTCCAAGCAGTCAGCTTCAGAGAAGTTAGATTTTGATGTTTGAATGGACCCTGTATCAGAAGGTCCTGTCTTAGAGGTAGAGACCAAGGCGGACAGGATGACATGTCCACTAGATCTGCATACCAAGTCCTGCGTGGCCAAGCAGGTGCTATTAGAATTACTGATGCTCTCTCCTGTTTGATTTTGGCAATCAATCGAGGAAGCAGCGGGAAGGGTGGAAACACATAAGCCATCCTGAAGTTCCAAGGTGCTGTCAAAGCATCTATCAGAACTGCTCCTGGATCCCTGGATCTGGACCCGTAGCGAGGAAGTTTGGCGTTCTGGCGAGACGCCATGAGATCTATCTCTGGTTTGCCCCAACGTCGAAGTATTTGGGCAAAGACCTCCGGATGAAGTTCCCACTCCCCCGGATGAAAAGTCTGGCGACTCAAGAAATCCGCCTCCCAGTTCTCCACTCCCGGGATGTGGATTGCTGACAGGTGGCAAGAGTGAGACTCTGCCCAGCGAATTATCTTTGATACTTCCATCATTGCTAGGGAGCTTCTTGTCCCTCCCTGATGGTTGATGTAAGCTACAGTCGTGATGTTGTCCGACTGAAACCTGATGAACCCCCGAGTTGTTAACTGGGGCCAAGCCAGAAGGGCATTGAGAACTGCTCTCAATTCCAGAATGTTTATTGGTAGGAGACTCTCCTCCTGATTCCATAGTCCCTGAGCCTTCAGAGAATTCCAGACAGCGCCCCAACCTAGTAGGCTGGCGTCTGTTGTTACAATTGTCCAGTCTGGCCTGCTGAATGGCATCCCCCTGGACAGGTGTGGCCGATAAAGCCACCATAGAAGAGAATTTCTGGTCTCTTGATTCAGATTCAGAGTAGGGGACAAATCTGAGTAATCCCCATTCCACTGACTTAGCATGCATAATTGCAGCGGTCTGAGGTGTAGGCGTGCAAAAGGTACTATGTCCATTGCCGCTACCATTAAGCCGATCACCTCCATGCATTGAGCTACTGACGGGTGTTGAATGGAATGAAGGACGCGGCATGCATTTTGAAGTTTTGTTAACCTGTCTTCTGTCAGGTAAATCTTCATTTCTACAGAATCTATAAGAGTCCCCAAGAATGGAACTCTTGTGAGAGGAAAGAGAGAACTCTTCTTTTCGTTCACTTTCCATCCATGCGACCTTAGAAATGCCAGAACTAACTCTGTATGAGACTTGGCAGTTTGAAAGCTTGAAGCTTGAATTAGAATGTCGTCTAGGTACGGAGCTACCGAAATCCCTCGCGGTCTTAGTACCGCTAGAAGGGCACCCAGAACCTTTGTGAAGATTCTTGGAGCCGTAGCCAATCCGAATGGAAGAGCTACAAACTGGTAGTGCCTGTCTAAGAAGGCAAACCTTAGATACCGGTGATGATCTTTGTGGATCGGTATGTGAAGGTAGGCATCCTTTAAATCCACTGTGGTCATGTACTGACCCTCTTGGATCATGGGTAAGATTGTCCGAATAGTTTCCATTTTGAACGATGGAACTCTTAGGAATTTGTTTAGAGTCTTTAAATCTAAGATTGGCCTGAAAGTTCCCTCTTTTTTGGGAACCACAAACAGGTTTGAGTAGAACCCTTGTCCTTGTTCCGACCACGGAACCGGATGGATCACTCCCATTGTTAACAGATCTTGTACGCAGCGTAGAAACGCTTCTTTCTTTATCTGGTTTGTTGACAACCTTGACAGATGAAATCTCCCTCTTGGGGGAGATAATTTGAAGTCTAGAAGGTATCCCTGAGATATGATCTCTAGTGCCCAGGGATCCTGAACATCTCTTGCCCAGGCCTGGGCGAAGAGAGAGAGTCTGCCCCCTACTAGATCCGGTCCCGGATCGGGGGCTCTCGGTTCATGCTGTCTTTGGGGCAGCAGCAGGTTTCCTGGCCTGCTTGTTTTTGTTCCAGGACTGGTTAGGCTTCCAGCCTTGCCTGTAACGAGCAACAGCTCCTTCCTGTTTTGGTGCAGTGGAGGTTGATGCTGCTCCTGTCTTGAAATTCCGAAAGGGACGAAAATTAGACTGTCTAGCCTTAGCTTTGGCCTTGTCTTGAGGTAGGGCGTGGCCCTTACCTCCCGTAATGTCAGCGATAATTTCTTTCAAACCGGGCCCGAATAAGGACTGCCCCTTGAAAGGTATATTAAGTAATTTGGACTTAGAAGTAACATCAGCTGACCAGGATTTTAGCCACAGTGCCCTGCGTGCCTGTATGGCGAATCCTGAGTTCTTAGCCGTAAGTTTGGTTAAATGTACTACGGCCTCCGAAATGAAAGAATTAGCTAGTTTAAGGACTCTAAGCCTGTCCGTAATGTCGTCTAGCGTAGAGGAACTAAGGTTCTCTTCAAGCGACTCAATCCAAAATGCTGCCGCAGCCGTAATCGGCGCGATACATGCAAGGGGTTGTAATATAAAACCTTGTTGAACAAACATTTTCTTAAGGTAACCCTCTAATTTTTTATCCATTGGATCTGAGAAAGCACAGCTATCCTCCACCGGGATAGTGGTACGCTTAGCTAAAGTAGAAACTGCTCCCTCCACCTTGGGGACCGTTTGCCATAAGTCCCGAGTGGTGGCGTCTATTGGAAACATCTTTCTAAATATTGGAGGGGGTGAGAACGGCACACCGGGTCTATCCCACTCCTTAGTAACAATTTCAGTTAGTCTCTTAGGTATAGGAAAAACGTCAGTACTCGCCGGTACCGCAAAGTATTTATCCAACCTACACAGTTTCTCTGGTATTGCAACGGTGTTACAATCGTTGAGAGCTGCTAAGACCTCCCCTAGTAGTACACGGAGGTTCTCCAATTTAAATTTAAAATTTGAAATATCTGAGTCCAATCTGTTTGGATCAGAACCGTCACCCACAGAATGAAGCTCTCCGTCCTCATGCTCTGCGAGCTGTGACGCAGTATCAGACATGGCCCTAGCATTGTCAGCGCACTCTGTTCTCACCCCAGAGTGATCACGCTTGCCTCTTAGTTCTGGTAATTTAGACAAAACTTCAGTCATAACAGTAGCCATATCTTGTAATGTTATCTGTAATGGCCGCCCAGATGTACTAGGCGCCAAAATATCACGCACCTCCCGGGCGGGAGATGCAGGTACTGTCGCGTGAGGCGAGTTAGTCGGCATAACTCTCCCCTCGCTGTTTGGTGAAATTTGTTCACATTGTACAGATTGACTTTTATTTAAAGTAGCATCAATACAGTTAGTACATAAATTTCTATTGGGCTCCACCTTGGCATTGGAACAAATGACACAGATATCTTCCTCTGAGTCAGACATGTTTAACACACTAGCAAAAAAACTTACAACTTGGTTATAATCTTTTTTAGCAAAAAAACGCACTGTGCCTCAAAGAGGTACTAACGATTAAATGACAGTTGAAATAATGAACTGAAAAACAGTTATAGCATCAAACTTTAAAACAACACAACTTTTAGCAAAGGTTTGTTCCCATTAGCAAAAAACAACACTAATTAAATTTGTACATAAGAAAACAAAACAACGTTTTTTATTCACAGTCACTATAAGAATTCTCACAGCTCTGCTGAGAGAATTTACCTCCCTTCAAAGAAGTTTGAAGACCCCTGAGATCTGTCAGAGATGAACCGGATCATGCAGGAAATATAAAAGTAGCTGACTGGAATTTTTTGATGCGTAGCAAAGAGCGCCAAAAAAACGGCCCCTCCCTCTCCCACACAGCAGTGAAGAGAAACGAAACTGTCACAATTAAAGCAAAAAACTGCCAAGTGGAAAATAATGCCCAAATATTTATTCACACAGTACCTCAGCAATGTAAACGATTCTACATTCCAGCAAAAACGTTTAACATGAGAATAGTTATTAAAAGGATTAGTGACCTTTAACACAGTAGTTCCGGTGAAATACCATCCCCAGAATACTGAAGTGTATACATACATGTCATTTTAACGGTATGGCAGGCTTTTCTCATCAATTCCATTCAGAAAATAAAAACTGCCACATACCTCAATGCAGATTCATCTGCCCGCTGTCCCCTGATCTGAAGCCTTTACCTCCCTCAGATGGTCGAGAACAGCAATATGATCTTAACGACTCCGGTTAAAATCATAGTAAAAAAATCTCTGTCAGATTCTTCCTCAAACTCTGCCAGAGAAGTAATAACACGCTCCGGTGCTATTTTAAAATAACAAACTTTTGATTGAAGTCATAAAAACTAAGTATAATCACCATAGTCCTCTCACACATCCTATCTAGTCGTTGGGTGCAAGAGAATGACTGGGACTGACGTAGAGGGGAGGAGCTATATGCAGCTCTGCTGGGTGAATCCTCTTGCATTTCCTGTTGGGGAGGAGTTATATCCCAGAAGTAATGATGACCCGTGGACTGATCACACATAACAGAAGAAAAAAATTCGCGCCAAGAAAGTCCGCGCCAAGAATGACGCAATAAAATGAAGCAAATTCAGCCCCCGCGAGCCTAACAGCCCACAGGGAAAAATCAAATTTTAAGGTAAGATAAAAATGATATATAAAAATGCATTATCCCAAATATGAAACTGACTGTCTGAAATAAGGAAATGTTGAACATCCTGAGTCAAGGCAAATAAATGTTTGAATACATATATTTAGAACTTTATAAAAAAGTGCCCAACCATAGCTTTAGAGTGTCACAGAAAATAAGACTTACTTACCCCAGGACACTCATCTACATGTTGTAGAAAGCCAAACCAGTACTGAAACGAGAATCAGCAGAGGTAATGGTATATATAAGAGTATATCGTCGATCTGAAAAGGGAGGTAAGAGATGAATCTCTACGACCGATAACAGAGAACCCATGAAATAGACCCCGTAGAAGGAGATCATTGAATTCAAACAGGCAATACTCTCCTCACATCCCTCTGACATTCACTGCACGCTGAGAGGAAAACCGGGCTCCAACCTGCTGCGGAGCGCATATCAACGTAGAATCTAGCACAAACTTACTTCACCACCTCCATAGGAGGCAAAGTTTGTAAAACTGATTTGTGGGTGTGGTGAGGGGTGTATTTATAGGCATTTTGAGGTTTGGGAAACTTTGCCCCTCCTGGTAGGAATGTATATCCCATACGTCACTAGCTCATGGACTCTTGCTAATTACATGAAAGAAATTGAATTGTGGGTGTGGTGGGGGGTGTATTTGTGGGCATTTTGGGGTTTGGGAGGCTTTGCCCCTCCTGGTGGGAGTGTGTGTCCCATACGTCACTAGCTCATGGACTCTTGCCAATTACATGAAAGAAATCTAAACTCTTTTCCTTTTCAAGCGTAATATGTAAGATGATTCAATGTCAAAATACTTACAATAACCACATAAAAATGTAAGCAATGAGAAAGAATATTTTCTGTAATAAGTTTATTTTGCAAAAAGAATACAATACAACTAACAGTCTACACAAATAAACACATGCTTAGATACTAAGAGCACAATGTATATTTATTTTAAACCTCTTTGGTGAGGTTTTATTATTTTTTTAATAAATTATATTGATTGTTTAGCCTATTATATATAGGCTTAAAGTATCTGAAACAAAAAATTTACTTTTATTGTTTACAAGAATATACATTTTCAATTACGTCACTTTCTGCAGCTTTGCAGAAATACTCTTTCAACCCTATATACAACCTCGCACAGTGAGGTCATAGCTTTATAATGAAAAATATAATCTATACAGTCCTCCTTTAGTACTGTTTACATTTCCATACTACTATACGGAATATGAGTTGGATTCACTTCCTGAAGCGTTTAAAAAGTGGATGCACATGCTTGCCTGCAGCTCCTTTGTTTCGTGGTGCATGGTATTCCATATAAATGGTATCGTCTGCCCCTGACATGGAACTCATTGTGCCCACACGTCGTGCGACCTGTGTAAACAAATTACATTAATATT
>NC_069499.1:326446732-326569232 GCF_027579735.1 Bombina bombina
GCCTTGCAAATCTGTTCCACAGAAGCTTCATTTTTGAATGCCCATGAGGAAAGCAACAGCCCTCGTGGAATGAGCCGTAACTCTCTCTGGAGGTTGATGTCTAGCAGACTCATATACAAATCTGATGATACTCTTCAGCCAAAAAGAAAGGAAGTAGCCGTAGCTTTCTGATCCTTGCGTTTCCCTGAGAAAACCACAAACAAAGAGGAGACTGACGAAAATCGTTAGTCGCCTGTAGGTAATACCTTAAAGCACGAACCACGTCCAAATTGTGCAAAAGCCGTTCCTTCTGAAAAGAGGGATTAGGACACAGGGAAGGAACAACAATCTCCTGGTTAATGTTCCTGTCAGAAACAACCTTAGGAAGAAATTCTAACTTAGTACGCAAAACAACCTTATCCGAATGAAAGATAAGATAAGGAGATTCACACTGCAATGCTGAAAGTTAAGAGACTCTACGAGCAGAGGAAATAGCAACAAGAAATACAACTTTCCAAGATAACTTCTTAACATCTAAAGAATGCATAGGCTCAAACGGAGGCCATTGTAGAACATTAAGAACTAAATTCAGACTCCAAGGAGGAGTAACAGGTCTGAACACAGGCTTAATTCTAAGCAAGGCCTGACAAAAAGACTGAACGTCTAAAACATCCGCCAGACGTTTATGCAACAAAATAGATAAAGCAGAGATTTGACCCTTCAAATAACTTACCGAGAATCCTTTTTCCAATCCTTCTTGGAGAAAAGACAAAATCCTAGGAATCCTAACTACTCCATGAGTAACCTTTGGATTCACACCAAGATAGATATTTACGCCATATCTTATAATAAATCCTTCTGGTCACAGGCTTACAAGCCTGAATCATGGTCTCTATGACCAATTCTAAAAAACCCCGCCTGGATAAAAAGGAAATTTATTCTTACCTGATAAATATGTTTCTTTTACGATACGATGAGTCCACGGATTTCATCCTTACTTGTGGGATATCGCCTCCTGGTCAGCAGGAGGAGGCAAAGAGCTCCACAGCAGAGCTGCATAAATAGCTCCTCCCTTCCCTCCCAAACCAGTCATTCGACCGAAGTTAGGAAGAGAAAGGAAAAGCCAAGGAGCAGAGCGACTGAAGTTTAACAAAAATAAAAACCTGTCTCACAGGGCCGTGGACTCATCGTATCGTAAAAGAAACAAATTTATCAGGTAAGAATAAATTTCCTTTTCTTTTACAAGATACAATGAGTCCATGTATTTCATCCTTACTTGTGGGATACAATACCAAAACTATAGGACATGGATGAAACGGGAGGGACAAGACAGGGAACCTAAACGGAAGGCACCACAGCTTGAAGAACTTTCCTCCCAAAAACAGCCTCAGATGAGGCAAAAGTATCAAATTTGTAACATTTTGAAAAAGTGTGAAGACCAAGTCGCAGCTTTGCAAATCTGTTCCACAGAAGCATCATTTTTAAACGCCCATGAGGAAGCCACAGCCCTAGTGGAATGAGCCGTAATTCGATCAGGAGGCTGCTGTCCAGCAGTCTCATATGCAAAACGGATGATATTCTTCAGCCAAAAAGAAAGAGAGGTAGCCGTAGCTTTCTGACCCCTACGCTTCCCAGAAAAAACAACAAACAGGGAAGAAGATTGCCGAAACTCCTTAGTTGCCTGTAAGTAAAACTTCAAGGCACGGACCACGTCCAAATTATGCAACAGTCGCTCCTTCTTAGAAGGATTAGGACACAAGGAAGGAACAACAATTTCCTGATTAATATTTTTATTTGAAACAACCTTAGGAAGAAAACCAGGTTTGGTACGTAACACTACCTTATCCGCATGGAAAATAAGATAAGGAGAATCACATTGTAATGCCGAAAGCTCAGAAACTCTGCGAGCAGAAGAAATAGCAACCAAAAATAAAACTTTCCAAGATAATAACTTAATATCTATGGAATGCATATGTTAAAACGGAACCCCTTGAAGAACATTAAGAACTAAATTCAAACTCCAAGGAGGAGCAATAGGTCTAAACACAGGCCTGATTCTAGTCAGAGCCTGACAAAAAGATTGAAAATCTGGAACATCTGCCAGACGCTTGTGAAGCAAAATAGACAAGGCAGAAATCTGTCCCTTTAAGGAACTTGCTGACAACCCTTTCTCCAATCCATCTTGGAGAAAAGACAAAATCCTGGGAATCCTAACCCTACTCCATGGGGTAAATTTTTCTAGTAACAGGCTTACGTGCCTGAATCAAGGTATCAATGACCGAATCAGAGAACCCTCGCTTAGATAAAATCAAGCGTTCAATCTCCAAGCAGTTAGCTGCAGAGTAATTAGATTCGGATGATGGAAGGGTCCCTGAATGAGAAGGTCTTGCTTCAATGGAAGCTTCCACGGTGGCTGAGATGACATGTCCACCAGATCGGCATACCAAGTCCAGCGTGTGAATAATTCCCTTCCTGTTTAGCAGAAGAGGAAGAGGGGACTCCCTTGAAATTTCGAAAGGAACGAAAATTACTCTGTCGTCCCCTTTGCTTAGATGTTTTATCTTGAGGGAGGAGGTGGCCCTTACCTCCCGTAATGTCAGAAATGATCTCTTTCAAGCCAGGCCCGAACAGAGACTTTCCCTTGAAAGGAATAGCCAAAAGCTTGGATTTAGAGGACACATCCGCAGACCACAATTTTAACCATAAAGCTCTTTGTGCTAAGATGGAGAATCCTGAACTCTTAGCTGCCAATTTGGTGATCTGAAAGGAAGCATCCGTAATAAAAGAATTAGACAGCTTAAGGGCCTTAATTCTATCCTGTATTTCTTCCAAAGAAGTCTCAGTCTTAAGGGACTCTTCTAGAGCGTCAAACCAAAAAGCAGCCACAGTCATGACTGTTACAATGCAGGCCGCCGGTTGCAATAGAAACCCTTGATGAACATAGAGTTTTTTGAGAAGACCCTCCAACTTCTTATCCATGGGGTCTTTGAAAGCACAACTGTCCTCGATAGGGATAGTCGTACACTTAGCCAGGGTAGAAATAGCTCCCTCCACCTTAGGGATCGTATGCCAAGAATCCTGAACAGTGTCAGCTATAGGGTACATTTTCTTAAAAATAGGAGAAAGGGAGAACGGGATACCCGGTCTTTCCCATTCCCTAGCAATAATTTCCGAAAAACCTCAGAATAAGAAGGAACCTCCAAATATCTGTCCATCTTACTCAATTTCTCTGGAGGGACCACAATAGAGTCAAAGTCGTCCAGAGTCACCAAAACCTCTCGTAGCAACAGGCGGAGGTGTTCAAGCTTAAATCTGAAAGACATCACGTCCGAATCTGTCGGGGGCAATGCACTTCCTGAGTCAGAAAGTTCCCCCTCAGACAGAGCCTCCGTGCCCCCCAATTCAGAGCCCTGGGAGGGGACGTCGGAAATTGCCATCAAAGCATCAGAAGTAGCATGGACCACATGTGTCTCTTTCCTACTGTTAGATAAGACCTCTGAAAGGGTGGATGACATAACTGCAGCCATATCCTGCAGAGTGAATGAAGCAGAAGCAGTTGAAGAACACGGCGTCGCTTGAGCGGGCGTTAAAGGCTGTGAACGCTTGGGGAGAAAGTTGCGGCATACCCTGAATCTCATCAGTCCGAGAACCTTCCTTAGATATATCTTTATTAAAGAAAATCTGCTCTCTACACTGTAAAGCCCTCTCAATACATGAGGGACAAAGCTTAACAGGGGGTTCCACAATGGCATCTAAACACATAGGACATGTACTTTGTTCAATGTCATCTATGATAACAGAAGCAAAGGCAAGCTTGGTCAAGTCGCTGATAATATATGTATTAAAAAATCAGTCCAATTAACTTACATAAAAAAATGGTGTACTGTGTCTTTAATAAACAAACAACCTTCTGTATTAAAGCCCGATATGTAAATAGGCAGAGAGTAAGTTGCTGTGTAACTTATACCCCACACGCCCTGCACGTGAGCCTTAGGAAAACACACTGGAATCCCAGAGAATAAAAAAACATAATTTATGCTTACCTGATAAATTCCTTTCTTCTGTAGTGTGATCAGTCCACGGGTCATCATTACTTCTGGGATATTACTCCTCCCCAACAGGAAGTGCAAGAGGATTCACCCAGCAGAGCTGCATATAGCTCCTCCCCTCTACGTCACTCCCAGTCATTCGACCAAGGACCAACGAGAAAGGAAAAGCCAAGGGTGAAGTGGTGACTGGAGTATAAATTAAAAAATATTTACCTGCCTTAAAAACCGGGCGGGCCGTGGACTGATCACACTACAGAAGAAAGGAATTTATCAGGTAAGCATAAATTATGTTTTCTTCTGTTAAGTGTGATCAGTCCACGGGTCATCATTACTTCTGGGATACCAATACCAAAGCAAAAGTACACGGATGACGGGAGGGATAGGCAGGCTCTTTATACAGAAGGAACCACTGCCTGAAGAACCTTTCTCCCAAAAATAGCCTCCGATGAAGCAAAAGTGTCAAATTTGTAACATTTGGAAAAAGTATGAAGCGAAGACCAAGTTGCAGCCTTGCAAATCTGTTCAACAGAGGCCTCATTCTTGAAGGCCCAAGTGGAAGCCACAGCTCTAGTAGAATGAGCTGTAATTCTTTCAGGAGGCTGCTGTCCAGCAGTCTCATAAGCTAAACGAATTATGCTACGAAGCCAAAAAGAAAGAGAGGTAGCGGAAGCTTTTTGACCTCTCCTCTGCCCAGAGTAAATGACAAACAGAGAAGACGTTTGTCGAAATTCCTTAGTTGCCTGTAAGTAAAATTTTAGAGCACGGACTACATCCAGGTTGTGCAGTAGACGTTCCTTCTTTGAAGAAGGATTTGGGCATAAAGAAGGAACAACAATCTCTTGATTGATATTCCTGTTAGTAACTACCTTAGGTAAGAACCCAGGTTTAGTACGCAGGACTACCTTATCCGAATGAAAAATCAAATAAGGATAATCACAATGTAAGGCTGATAATTCAGAGACTCTTCGAGCCGAGGAAATAGCCATTAAAAATAGAACTTTCCAAGATAACAACTTTATATCAATGGAATGAAGGGGTTCAAACGGAACGCCCTGTAAAACATTAAGAACAAGGTTTAAACTCCATGGTGGAGCAACAGTTTTAAACACAGGCTTAATCCTGGCCAAAGCCTGACAAAAAGCCTGGACGTCAGGAACTTCTGACAGACGTTTGTGTAACAGAATGGACAGAGCTGAGATCTGTCCCTTTAATGAACTAGCAGATAAACCCTTTTCTAAACCTTCTTGTAGAAAAGACAATATCCTAGGAATCCTAACCTTACTCCAAGAGTAACCTTTGGATTCACACCAATATAGGTATTTACGCCATATCTTATGGTAAATCTTTCTGGTAACAGGTTTCCTAGCCTGTATTAAGGTATCAATAACTGACTCAGAAAACCCACGTCTTGATAAAATCAAGCGTTCAATTTCCAAGCAGTCAGCTTCAGAGAAGTTAGATTTTGATGTTTGAAGGGACCCTGTATCAGAAGGTCCTGTTTCAGAGGTAGAGACCAAGGTGGACAGGATGACATGTCCACCAGGTCTGCATACCAAGTCCTGCGTGGCCACGCAGGTGCTATTAGAATCACTGATGCTCTCTCTTGTTTGATTCTGGCAATCAATCGAGGAAGCAACGGGAAGGGTGGAAACACGTAAGCCATCCTGAAGTCCCAAGGTGCTGTCAGAGCATCTATCAGGACTGCTCCTGGATCCCTGGATCTGGACCCGTAACGAGGAAGCTTGGCGTTCTGTCGAGACGCCATGAGATCTATCTCTGGTTTGCCCCAACGTCGAAGTATTTGGGCAAAGACCTCCGGATGAAGTTCCCACTCCCCCGGATGAAAAGTCTGACGACTTAAGAAATCCGCCTCCCAGTTCTCCACTCCCGGGATGTGGATTGCTGACAGGTGGCAAGAGTGAGACTCTGCCCAGCGAATTATCTTTGATACTTCCATCATAGCTAGGGAGCTTCTTGTCCCTCCCTGATGGTTGATGTAAGCTACAGTCGTGATGTTGTCCGACTGAAACCTGATGAACCCCCGAGTTGTCAACTGGGGCCAGGCCAGGAGGGCATTGAGAACTGCTCTCAATTCCAGAATGTTTATTGGCAGGAGACTCTCCTCCTGACTCCATTGTCCCTGAGCCTTCAGAGAATTCCAGACGGCACCCCAACCTAGAAGGCTGGCGTCTGTTGTTACAATTGTCCAGTCTGGTCTGCTGAATGGCATCCCCCTGGACAGATGTGGCCGAGAAAGCCACCATAGAAGAGAATTTCTGGTCTCTTGATCCAGATTCAGAGAAGGGGATAAGTCTGAGTAATCCCCATTCCACTGACTTAGCATGCACAGTTGCAGTGGTCTGAGGTGTAAGCGTGCAAAGGGTACTATGTCCATTGCCGCTACCATTAAGCCGATTACCTCCATGCATTGAGCCACTGACGGGTGCTGAATGGAATGAAGGGTGCGGCAAGCACTTTGAAGTCTTGTTAGCCTGTCCTCTGTCAGGTAAATCTTCATTTCTACAGAATCTATAAGAGTCCCCAGGAAGGGAACTCTTGTGAGTGGAACGAGTGAACTTTTCTTTTCGTTCACCTTCCATCCATGTGACCTTAGAAATGCCAGCACTAACTCTGTATGAGACTTGGCAGTTTGAAAGCTTGAAGCTTGTATCAGAATGTCGTCTAGGTATGGAGCTACCGAGATTCCCCGCGGTCTTAGTACCGCCAGAAGAGCACCCAGAACCTTTGTGAAGATTCTTGGAGCTGTAGCCAATCCGAATGGAAGAGCCACAAACTGGTAATGCCTGTCTAGGAAGGCAAACCTTAGGTACCGATAATGATCTTTGTGAATCGGTATGTGAAGGTAAGCATCTTTTAAATCTACAGTGGTCATGTACTGACCTTCTTGGATCATAGGTAAAATTGTCCGAATAGTCTCCATCTTGAACGATGGAACTCTTAGGAATTTGTTTAGGATCTTTAAGTCCAGGATTGGTCTGAAAGTTCCCTCTTTTTTGGGAACCACAAACAGATTTGAGTAAAACCCCTGTCCCTGTTCCGATCGTGGAACTGGATGGATTACTCCCATTAACAAGAGCTCTTGTACGCAGCGTAGAAACGCCTCTTTCTTTGTCTGGATTGTTGACAATCTTGACAGATGAAATCTCTCTCTTGGAGGAGAGTATTTGAAATCCAGAAGGTATCCCTGAGATATTATCTCTAGCGCCCAGGGATCCTGAACATCTCTTGCCCAAGCCTGGGCGAAGAGAGAAAGTCTGCCCCCCACTAGATCCGATCCCGGATCGGGGGCCCTCAATTCATGCTGTTTTAGGGGCAGCAGCAGGTTTCCTAGTCTGCTTGCCCTTGTTCCAGGACTGGTTAGGTTTCCAGCCTTGTCTGTAGCGAGCAACAGCTCCTTCCTGTTTTGGTGCAGAGGAAGTTGATGCTGCTCCTGCTTTGAAATTACGAAAGGAACGAAAATTAGACTGTCTAGTCTTGGCTTTGGCTTTGTCCTGAGGCAGGGCATGGCCTTTACCTCCTGTAATGTCAGCGATAATCTCTTTCAACCCGGGCCCGAATAAGGTCTGCCCTTTGAAAGGTATATTAAGCAATTTAGACTTAGAAGTAACATCAGCTGACCAGGATTTTAGCCACAGCGCCCTGCGTGCCTGAATGGCGAATCCTGAATTCTTCGCCGTAAGTTTAGTAAGATGTACTACGGCCTCCGAAATGAATGAATTAGCTAGTTTAAGGACTCTAAGCCTGTCCGTAATGTCGTCCAGAGTAGCTGAACCAATGTTCTCTTCCAGAGACTCAATCCAGAATGCCGCTGCAGCCGTGATCGGCGCAATGCATGCAAGGGGTTGCAATATAAAACCTTGTTGAACAAACATTTTCTTAAGGTAACCCTCTAACTTTTTATCCATTGGATCTGAAAAGGCACAGCTATCCTCCACCGGGATAGTGGTACGCTTAGCTAAGGTAGAAACTGCTCCCTCCACCTTAGGGACCGTTTGCCATAAGTCCCTTGTGGTGGCGTCTATTGGAAACATTTTTCTAAATATCGGAGGGGGTGAGAACGGCACACCGGGTCTATCCCACTCCTTAGTAACAATTTCAGTAAGTCTCTTAGGTATAGGAAAAACCTCAGTACTCGTCGGTACCGCAAAATATTTATCCAACCTACACATTTTCTCTGGTATTGCAACTGTGTTACAATCATTCAGAGCCGCTAACACCTCCCCTAGTAATACACGGAGGTTTTCCAGTTTAAATTTAAAATTTGAAATATCTGAATCCAGTCTGTTTGGATCAGAACCGTCACCCACAGAATGAAGTTCTCCGTCCTCATGTTCTGCCACCTGTGACGCAGTGTCTGACATGGCCCTAATATTATCAGCGCACTCTGTTCTCACCCCAGAGTGATCACGCTTACCTCTTAGTTCTGGTAATTTAGCCAAAACCTCAGTCATAACAGTAGCCATATCCTGTAATGTGATTTGTAATGGCCGCCCAGATGTACTCGGCGCTACAATATCACGCACCTCCCTCTGAGCGGGAGATGTAGGTACTGACACGTGAGGCGAGTTAGTCGGCATAACTCTCCCCTCGTTGTTTGGTGAAATTTGTTCAATTTGTACAGATTGATTTTTATTTAAAGTAGCATCAATACAGTTAGTACATAAATTTCTATTGGGCTCCACTTTGGCATTGCAACAAATGACACAGGTATCATCCTCTGAATCAGACATGTTTAACACACTAGCAAATAAACTTGCAACTTGGAAATACAATTCAATTAGAATAATATTAAAACGTACTGTGCCTTTAAGAAGCACAGAAGATCTATGACAGTTGAAAATTAATAAATTGAAACAGTTATAGCCTCAATCCTTGTAAACAACACAACTTTAGCAAAGGTTTAATCCCATTAGCAAAGATAACAAATTCTGAAAGCAGGAAACAAATTACAGAATAAACGTTTTTTATCTCAGTCAAACTATAATTCTCACAGCTCTGCTGAGAGAAATTACCTCCCTCAAAATAAGTTTTGAAGACCCCTGAGCTCTGTAGAGATGAACCGGATCATGCAGGGAATATGAGTTGCTGACTGAAATATTTGATGCATAGTAAAAGCGCCAAAAAACGGCCCCTCCCCCTCACACACAGCAGTGAGGGAGAACAGAAACTGTCAGAAAACAGATTAAGCAACTGCCAAGTGGAAAAATAGTGCCCAAACATTTATTCACTCAGTACCTCAGCAAATGAAAACGATTTTACATTCCAGCAAAAACGTTAAACATAATCTCTAGTTATTAAACAGCTTTATGTATTTCTTACAGTGTAATTCTAGTGAAGTACCATTCCCCAGAATACTGAAGTGTAAAGTATACATACATGACATTATATCGGTATGGCAGGATTTTCTCATCAATTCCATTGTCAGAAAATAAAAACTGCTACATACCTCTATGCAGATTCATCTGCCCGCTGTCCCCTGATCTGAAGTTTACCTCTCCTCAGATGGCCGAGAAACAGCAATATGATCTTAACTACTCCGGCTAAAATCATAACAAAAACTCTGGTAGATTCTTCTTCAAACTCTGCCAGAGAGATAATAACACACTCCGGTGCTATTTTAAAATAACAAACTTTTGATTGAAGATATAAAACTAAGTATAATCACCATAGTCCTCTCACACATCCTATCTAGTCGTTGGGTGCAAGAGAATGACTGGGAGTGACGTAGAGGGGAGGAGCTATATGCAGCTCTGCTGGGTGAATCCTCTTGCACTTCCTGTTGGGGAGGAGTAATATCCCAGAAGTAATGATGACCCGTGGACTGATCACACTTAACAGAAGAAACATAATTTATGCTTACCTGATAAATTCCTTTCTCCTGTAGTGTAGTCAGTCCACGGGTCATCCATTACTTATGGGATTATATCTCCTCCCTAACAGGAAGTGCAAGAGGATCACCCAAGCAGAGCTGCTATATAGCTCCTCCCCTCTACGTCATACCCAGTCATTCGACCGAAACCAAACGAGAAAGGAGAAACTATAGGGTGCAGTGGTGACTGGAGTTTAATTTAAAATTTAGACCTGCCGTAAAAACAGGGCGGGCCGTGGACTGACTACACTACAGGAGAAAGGAATTTATCAGGTAAGCATAAATTATGTTTTCTCCTGTTAAGTGTAGTCAGTCCACGGGTCATCCATTACTTATGGGATACCAATACCCAAGCTAAAAGTACACGGATGACGGGAGGGACAGGCAGGATCTTTACACGGAAGGAACCACTGCCTGAAGAACCTTTCTCCCAAAAACAGCCTCCGAAGAAGCAAAAGTGTCAAATTTGTAAAATTTCGAAAAGGTGTGAAGTGAAGACCCAAGTTGCAGCCTTGCAAATCTGTTCAACAGAGGCCTCATTTTTAAAGGCCCAAGTGGAAGCCACAGCTCTAGTAGAATGAGCTGTAATTCTTTCAGGAGGCTGCTGTCCAGCAGTCTCATAGGCTAAACGTATTATGCTACGAAGCCAGAAAGAGAGAGAGGTAGCCAAAGCTTTTTGACCTCTCCTCTGTCCAGAATAAACGACAAACAGGGAAGAAGTTTGGCGAAAATCTTTAGTTGCCTGCAAATAAAATTTCAGGGCACGGACGACGTCCAGATTGTGCAGAAGTCGTTCCTTCTTTGAAGAAGGATTAGGGCACAATGATGGAACAACAATCTCTTGATTGATATTCCTGTTAGTGACTACCTTAGGTAAGAACCCAGGTTTAGTACGCAGAACTACCTTGTCTGAATGAAAAATCAGATAAGGAGAATCACAATGTAAGGCCGATAACTCAGAGACTCTTCGAGCCAAGGAAATAGCCATTAAAAACAGAACTTTCCAAGATAACAGCTTGATATCAATGGAATGAAGGGGTTCAAACGGAACACCCTGTAAAACGTTAAGAACTAAGTTTAAGATCCACGGCGGAGCAACAGTTTTAAACACAGGCTTAATCCTGGCCAAAGCCTGACAAAAAGCCTGAACGTCTGGAACTTCTGACAGACGCTTGTGTAAAAGGATGGACAGAGCTGAGATCTGTCCCTTTAACGAACTAGCAGATAAACCCTTTTCTAAACCTTCTTGTAGAAAAAACAATATCCTAGGAATCCTAACCTTACTCCATGAGTAACTCTTGGATTCGCACCAATGCAAATATTTACACCATATTTTATAGTAAATTTTCCTGGTAACAGGTTTCCTAGCCTGTATTAAGGTATCAATCACTGACTCCGAGAATCCACCATAGAAGAGAATCTCTGGTCTCTTGATCCAGATTCAGCATAGGGGACAAATCTGAGTAATCCCCATTCCACTGACTTAGCATGCACAATTGCAGTGGTCTGAGATGCAGGCGTGCAAAAGGTACTATGTCCATTGCCGCTACCATTAAGCCGATTACCTCCATGCATTGAGCCACTGACGGGTGTTGAATGGAATGAAGGACACAGCAAGCATTTAGAAGTTTTGTTAACCTGTCCTCTGTCAGGTAAATTTTCATTTCTACAGAATCTATAAGAGTCCCCAAGAAGGGAACTCTTGTGAGTGGCAATAGAGAACTCTTTTCTACGTTCACCTTCCACCCATGCGACCTTAGAAATGCCAGAACTAACTCTGTATGAGACTTGGCAGTTTGGAAACTTGACGCTTGTATCAGAATGTCGTCTAGGTACGGAGCTACCGATATTCCTCGCGGTCTTAGTACCGCCAGAAGAGAGCCCAGAACCTTTGTAAAGATTCTTGGAGCCGTAGCTAACCCGAAGGGAAGAGCTACAAACTGGTAATGCCTGTTTAGGAAGGCAAACCTTAGGTACCGATAATGATCTTTGTGAATCGGTATGTGAAGGTAGGCATCCTTTAAATCCACTGTGGTCATGTACTGACCCTTTTGGATCATAGGTAAGATTGTCCGAATAGTTTCCATTTTGAACGATGGAACTCTTAGGAATTTGTTTAGGATCTTTAAGTCCAAGATTGGTCTGAAGGTTCCCTCTTTTTTGGGAACCACAAACAGATTTGAGTAAAACCCTTGTCCCTGTTCCGACCGCGGAACTGGGTGGATCACTCCCATTATTAAAAGGTCTTGTACACAGCGTAGAAACGCCTCTTTCTTTATCTGGTTTGCTGACAACCTTGAAAGATGAAATCTCCCTTTTGGAGGAGAAGCTTTGAAGTCCAGAAGATATCCCTGAGATATGATCTCTAACGCCCAGGGATCCTGGACATCTCTTGCCCAAGCCTGGGCGAAGAGAGAAAGTCTGCCCCCCACTAGATCCGTTTCCGGATCGGGGGCCCTCACTTCATGCTGTCTTAGGGGCGGCAGCAGGCTTTCTGGCCTGCTTGCCCTTGTTCCAGGACTGGTTAGGGTTCCAGCCCTGTCTGTAGCGAGCAACAGTTCCTTCCTGTTTTGGAGTGGAGGAAGTTGATGCTGCTCCTGCCTTGAAGTTACGAAAGGCACGAAAATTAGACTGTTTAGCCCTTGGTTTGGCTCTGTCTTGAGGCAGGGCATGGCCCTTACCTCCAGTAATGTCAGCGATAATTTCTTTCAAACCGGGCCCGAATAATGTTTGCCCTTTGAAAGGTATGTTAAGCAATTTAGATTTAGAAGTCACATCGGCTGACCAGGATTTAAGCCACAGCGCTCTGCGCGCTTGAATGGCGAATCCGGAGTTCTTAGCCGTAAGCTTAGTTAAGTGTACTACGGCATCAGAAATAAATGAATTAGCTAGCTTAAGGACTCTAAGCTTGTCTATAATCTCATCCAATGGAGCTGAGCTAATGGTCTCTTCCAGAGACTCAAACCAGAATGCCGCCGCAGCCGTGACAGGCGCAATGCATGCAAGGGGTTGTAATATAAAACCTTGTTGAACAAACATTAAGGTAACCCTCTAACTTTTTATCCATTGGATCTGAAAAAGCACAGCTATCCTCCACCGGGATAGTGGTGCGCTTAGCCAGAGTAGAAACTGCTCCCTCCACCTTAGGGACCGTCTGCCATAAGTCCCGTGTGGTGGCGTCTATTGGAAACATTTTTCTAAATATAGGAGGGGGTGAAAAAGGCACACCGGGTCTATCCCACTCCTTGTTAATAATTTCTGTAAGCCTCTTAGGTATAGGAAATACATCAGTACACACCGGTACCGCATAGTATCTATCCAGCCTACATAATTTCTCTGGAATTGCAACCGTGTTACAATCATTCAGAGCCGCTAAAACCTCCCCTAGTAAAACACGGAGGTTCTCAAGCTTAAATTTAAAATTTGAAATGTCTGAGTCCAGTTTACTTGGATCAGATCTGTCACCCACAGAATGAAGCTCTCCGTCCTCATGTTCTGCAAATTGTGACGCAGTATCAGACATGGCTCTATTATTATCAGCGCACTCTGTTCTCACTCCAAAGTGGTCGCGTTTACCCCTAAATTCTGGCAATTTAGATAATACTTCAGTCATAACATTAGCCATGTCTTGCAAAGTGATTTGTAAGGGCCGCCCTGATGTACTTGGCGCCACAATATCACGCACCTCCTGAGCGGGAGACGAAGGTACTGACACGTGAGGAGAGTTAGTCGGCATAACTTCCCCCTCGTTGTCTGGTGAAATTTTCTTTACATGTACAGATTGGCTTTTATTTAAAGTAGCATCAATGCAATTAGTACACAAATTTCTATTGGGCTCCACATTGGCCTTTAAACATATTGCACAAAGAGATTCCTCTGTGTCAGACATGTTTAAACAAACTAGCAATTAGACTAGCAAGCTTGGAAAATACTTTTCAAATAAATTTACAAGCAATATAAAAAACGTTACTGTGCCTTTAAGAAGCACAAAAAACTCTCACAGTTGAAATAACAATGAACCAAATTAGTTATAGCAACCAAATTTTCACAGTAAATGCATTAAGTTAGCAAAGGATTGCACCCACCAGCAAATGGATGATTAACCCCTTAGTACCCAAAAACGGATAACAATTTAATATAAGCGTTTTTATCACAGTCAAAACACAGTCTCACAGGTCTGCTGTGAGTGATTACCTCCCTCAAAACTAGTTTTGGAGACCCCTGGGCTCTGTAGAGACGTCCTGGATCATGGAGGAAGAAATATGAAGACTGTGACTGAATTTTTACTGCGCAATAAAGCGCCAAAATAGGCCCCTCCCACTAATAATACAACAGTGGGGAAGCTCAGTAAACTGATTTTATTCATAAACAAACGACAGCCATGTGGAAAAATAATGCCCATAAAGTTTTATCACCAAGTACCTCAGAGAAAAACGATTAACATGCCAGTAAACTTTTAAATATAAAATTATGAAATGTTATTAATAAGCCTGCTGCTAGTTGCTTTCACTGCAGTGGAGGCTCAAATATAAGTTAAATGTATACAGTATTTTCTTAGTGAAGTTCCATTCCCTAGAAATACCTCAGTGTAAACATACATACATATCAGCCTGATACCAGTCACTACTACTGCATTTAAGGCTGCACTTACATTACATCGGTATCAGCAGTATTTTCTCAGTCAATTCCATTCCTTAGAAAATAATATACTGCAACATACCTCCTTGCAGGTGAACCCTGCCTGCTGTCCCCTGTTCTGAAGTTACCTCACTCCTCAGAATGGCCGAGAACAGCAAATGGATCTTAGTTACGACCGCTAAGATCATACACAAACTCAGGTAGATTCTTCTTCTAATGCTGCCTGAGAAGAACAACACACTCCGGTGCTGTTTAAAATAACAAACTTTTGATTGAAGAAATAAAAACTAAGTTTAACAACCACAGTCCTCTCACACGTCCTATCTATTAGTTAGGTGCAAGAGAATGACTGGGTATGACGTAGAGGGGAGGAGCTATATAGCAGCTCTGCTTGGGTGATCCTCTTGCACTTCCTGTTAGGGAGGAGATATAATCCCATAAGTAATGGATGACCCGTGGACTGACTACACTTAACAGGAGAAACAGTCACCTCGCCACAGCTCCGCTGCGGCTCCTACCTGCCTCCACGTGACCAATACTATCTCCTCCAGAACGGCGTGCCTAAGATCGCTTGCAAGATACTTGTAACAAGCGGACTTAGGAGCCGCGAGGAGACGCTGCCGAGCGGAACCCAACAGAGAAGTAACTGCGTGGTTAAGCGTGCGAACACCAAGCCCCGCCCATCTTGGGCGGAATAAAATACAAAGCCCGGCAAAACATTAAAGTACCGCCATGTACCGGAGATCAATAGAAACAACAGTTCCCCACTCCGTCACTACCCCCAGCGTCAGCCATACTCTATAAGTAATAAATAGAGTAATGCCCGTATCAGTTCAGATCCACTAAAAACTAAAATAAATATCCCAGCGCTTCTAGGCTAAGTTACTTAAATGCCAGAATGTCTGGAGAAAATAAGTAGTATGTCGGTTCCCAATCTCTTTTACAATAATGAGAGGCTACATACTGTCTAAGGGAAGCCTTTAAGCCATAGCCCCTAAAAGAAAAGGCAGAGTACAGTCAGTTCTGAGATATGCTGCAGAGCCCCAGAAATAAAAGACTGCACTTACCTCCATTCTGAGGAACAGCATGATAATCTTGCAGTATCAAGAGGTCCACTCTTCCTCCTGAGGTCCTGTGAAGACAGAAGGGTCTTAGTTAAAACTCTCTAAGACCATCCACAGAATGGCAGCACAATTATGGGAGGCACAGTGAGGCTAAAACCCCACCAGTTCCCAAAGCCTTAAAGGCTACAATCCAGAGGCTGCCCTGTAGAAAAATAGCACACTTTGGCACCATTTAAAAATAAAAAAAACTCTTGATTGAAGAATCTAAACTAACACCTCACTTTACCTCTTCCTATCACTAACACAGGCAAAGAGAATGACTGGGTTGGGAGGGAAGGGAGGAGCTATTTATGCAGCTCTGCTGTGGAGCTCTTTGCCTCCTCCTGCTGACCAGGAGGCGATATCCCACAAGTAAGGATGAAATCTGTGGACTCATCGTATCTTGTAAAAGAAATTAAGCATTCAATCTCCAAGCAGTCAGCTTCAGAGAAACTAGATTTGGATGAAGGAAGGGTCCTTGAATTAGAAGGTCCTTTCTCAGCGGAAGACTCCAAGGTGGTTGAGATGGCATGTCCACCAGATCTGCATACCAAATCCTGCGAGGCCCAGCCGGTGCAATGAGTATCACCGAAGCCTTCTCCTGTTTGATTAGAGCAATCATCCGAGGAAGAAACGCAAACGGAGGGAACAGGTACGCTAGACTAAAGGTCCAAGGAACTGTTAAGGCATCTATTAATTCCGCCTGGAGATCCCTGGACCTCAATCCGTATTTCAGGAGCTTAGCATGCCATGAGATCTAATTTCCAGCTGACCCCACTTGTGGATCAGGCTGGCAAACACTTCTGGTTGGAGTTCCCACTCCCCCGGATGAAATGTCTGCCTGCTCAGGAAGTCCGCCTCCCAACTGTTCACCCCTGGGATGTGGATCGCCGACAGACAACAAGAGTGAGACTCCGCTCACTGAATTATCTTGGATACCTCTCTCCTCGCTAAGGAACTCCTCGTTCCTCCCTGATGATTGATGTAAGCTACTGACGTTATGTTGTCCGACTGGAACCTGATAAACTGAACCGAAGCTAACTGAGGCCAGGTCAGAAGAGCATTGTAGATCGCTCTCAGCTCCAAAATGTTTATAGGAAGAACAGACTCTGACCGAGTTCAAACTCCCTGAGCCTTTAGAGAGCCCCAAACTGCTCCCCACCCCAGAAGGCTGGCATCTGTTGTCACAATCACCCAAGCTGGACTGCAAAAGCAGGTTTCCTGGGAGAGATGATCCAGAGACAACCACCAATGAAGAGAATCCCTCGTCTCCTGCTCCAGAGGCATTTGAGGAGACAAATTGGTATAATCTCCGTTCCATTGCCTGAGCATGCTTAACTGCAGAGGTCGGAGATGAAACAGAGCAAAAGGAATGATGTCCATTGCCACCACCATCAGCACGACTACCTCCATGCACTGGGCCACTGATGGCCGAGGAGTGGACTGAAGGACGCGGCAAGTATCTATAATCTTTGATTTCCTGACCTCTGTCAGAAAGATCTTCATTGTCATAGAATCTATTACGGTTCCCAGTAAAGTAACCCTTGTACTTAGGACAAGAGAACTCTTTTGTAAATTTACCTTCCACCCGTGAGAGTGAATGAAAGACAATACCATGCTCGTGTGAGATTCCGCTAGATGGAAGTACTGAGCTTGGACCAGAATGTCGTCCAGATAGGGTGCCACAGCAATGCCTCCAGAACGAAGTACCGCTAATAGAGATCCCAGAACCTTTGTGAACACCCTAGGAGCAGTGGCAAGACCAAAAGGAAGAGCCACAAACTGAAAGTGTTTGTCCAGAAATGCGAATCTTAGGAACTTGTGATGGTTCTTGTGGAACATGCAAGTATGCGTCCTTTAAGTCCACTGTTGTCATAAATTGACCCTCCTGGATCAAAGGAAGAATGGAACGTATAGTTTCCTTTTTGAAGGACGGTACCCTGAGAAATTTGTTTAGACTCTTGAGGTCTAAAATGGGCCTGAAGGTTCCCTCTTTTTTGGAACCACGAAGAGGTTGGAGTAAAATCCCTGACCCTGTTCCCGCAAGGGGACGGGAGCAATCACTCTCAGATCGTAGAGGTCTCTTCCACAATGTAAGAACGCCTCTCTTCTTGTCTGGTCTGCAGACAATCTTGAAAGTAGGAACCTTCCCCTGGGAGGAAAACTTTTGAAATCCAACTGGTATCCCTTGGACACAATTTCTAACTCCCAGGGATCCTGAACATCCCGAATCCAGGCTTGAACGAAGAAGGAATGCCTGCCCCCTACCAGATCCGGTCTCGGATCGGGGGCATGCCCTTAATGCCGACTTAGATTCAACGGCAGACTTCTTAGCCTGTTTTCCCTTACTCCAAGGCTGGCTAGATCTCCACGCCGGCTTGGGTTGATCCTGTTTGACAACGACAGATGAGGAACTTCCTCTGAAATTACGAAAGGAACGAAAATTACTCTGGCGTCCCTTCGTCTTATTTTTCTTATCCTGAGGGAGAAAATGACCAGGGCCAAATAAGGTCTTTCCCTTATATGGAATAGCTAACAGCTTGGACCTAGAGGAGACGTCCGCAGACCAAGGCTTCAGCCATAAGGTTCTGCGGGCCAAATTAGAAAAACCCGATATCTTAGCTCCCAGCTTGATAATTTGAAGGGAAGCTTCTGTGATAAAGGAATTAGCTAACTTGAGAGCCTGTATCCTATCTTGAATCTCATCCAAGGATGTCTCCATTCTGACAAGGCATCAAACTAATATGCAACTGCACTGGTGACGGTAGCAATACACATGGCAGGTTGCCATTGTAGACCCTGGTGTACGTACATCTTCTTGAGTAGGCCCTCTAATTTCAGTTTGAAAATTAGAGGGCCTAGGATCTTTGAAAGCACAACTATCCTCTATGGGGATAGTAGTTCTATTGGCTAAAGTGGAAATAGCCCCTTCCACTTAGGTACTGTTTGCTAAGCTTGTTTGATAGAGTCAGATATGGGAAACATCTTCTTTAAAATAAGAGATGGAGAAAAAGGAATACCCGGTTTCTCCCACTCCTTAGCAATAATCTCAGAAGCTCGGTCAGGAACCGGAAAAACATCAGACGAGGAAGGAACCTCGAAATATCTGTTCAACTTACTGGATTTTTTAGGGACAACCACAACTGTGGAGTCGCTATCATCTAGAGTAGCCAATACCTCCTTATGCAATAGACGGAGGTGATCCAGCTTGAATCTAAAAGATACCACCTCAGTATCAGCGAGAGGGAGTACCCCCTCAGAATCTAAAATCTCTCCATCAGATGCTACCACAGCTTCTTCCTCAGGCATCTGAGAGGAAGACTCTGAAACCGCAACAATTACATCAGAAATCTCGCTAACTGAATGACTTGTCTGCCTCTTACGTTTACCCTGTAACGTGGGGAAAGCAGATAATGCATCAGAAATGGAAGAAGACATGAGAGATGCAATGTCTTTTAAAGTAACTCCAGTGGCAGTTACAGAGGAGACGCAGGGCACTGCTTGTGAGAGTGGTAACACTTGGAATGCATGAGGAGAAAGTTGTGGCATACAATGTTCATCATTAGAATCCTGAACAACATCCCCCTTAGAAGATATTGGCTCAGAATTTTTTTTATTTTTAAAACTTATAGTCCTCTCAATACACATAGGACAGAAAGGAATTGGTGGTTCCACAAAGGCCTCGCCACACAAAGAGCAAGGAACATTTTGCAAAGTCCCTTGATCCATAAGCGTTCGTACTTAGTAAAGTTCAAATACAAAAACTTTAAATTTAAGAAAAATTTCAATGTGCAAAAAAACTATACTGCCCCTTTAAATTTCAAAAGCACAAATTTTTACTGCGCACTGCAATTTAGTTGGAAAAAAAAAAGGGGCTAAACCCCCCCAGTCACCTCCACACCTCAGCAGCCCTGCTGAGGCGCCTACCTTCCAAGACAACCAGGAAGTTCCGAGCGCAACGGAACACTTACCAGGATGCCAAAAAAACGCCAGAAGCAGTCCGGTCCTAGGAACGCATTTAGGTAGTAACAAACATGCGTTCCTAGCAAACACAGACAAGAGACTCCTCTACTGTAGCCCAAACAGACTTCCTCTAGGTCTGAAGAAGGCGCGCGTGCTGGAAAGGAAGGACCGCCCATCGTGGGTGTGAACTAAACTAACAGTCTTCTCCCGGGGAAATATTAACCCCCGAGGAGAAGGAAGCACAAAAAACAGAATTTATGCTTACCTGATAAATTACTTTCTCCAACGGTGTGTCCGGTCCACGGCGTCATCCTTACTTGTGGGATATCTCTTCCCCAACAGGAAATGGCAAAGAGTCCCAGCAAAGCTGGCCATATAGTCCCTCCTAGGCTCCGCCCACCCCAGTCATTCGACCGACGGACAGGAGGAAATATATATAGGAGAAACCATATGGTACCGTGGTGACTGTAGTTAGAGAAAATAATTCATCAGACCTGATTAAAAAAACCAGGGCGGGCCGTGGACCGGACACACCGTTGGAGAAAGTAATTTATCAGGTAAGCATAAATTCTGTTTTCTCCAACATTGGTGTGTCCGGTCCACGGCGTCATCCTTACTTGTGGGAACCAATACCAAAGCTTTAGGACACGGATGAAGGGAGGGAGCAAATCAGGTTACCTAAACGGAAGGCACCACAGCTTGCAAAACCTTTCTCCCAAAAATAGCCCCCGAAGAAGCAAAAGTATCAAATTTGTAAAATTTGGCAAAAGTGTGCAGTGAAGACCAAGTCGCTGCTTTACATATCTGGTCAACAGAAGCCTCGTTCTTGAAGGCCCATGTGGAAGCCACAGCCCTAGTGGAGTGAGCTGTGATTCTTTCAGGAGGCTGCCGTCCGGCAGTCTCATAAGCCAATCGGATGATGCTTTTAAGCCAAAAGGAAAGAGAGGTAGAAGTCGCTTTTTGACCTCTCCTTTTACCAGAATAAACAACAAACAAGGAAGATGTTTGTCTGAAATCTTTTGTAGCCTCTAAATAGAATTTTAGAGCACGGACTACGTCCAAATTGTGTAACAAACGTTCCTTCTTTGAAACTGGATTCGAACTTAAAGAAGGTACAACTATCTCCTGGTTAATATTTTTGTTAGAAACAACCTTAGGAAGAAAACCAGGCTTAGTAAGCAAAACCACCTTATCTGCATGGAACACCAGATAGGGCGGAGAACACTGCAGAGCAGATAACTCTGAAACTCTTCTAGCAGAAGAAATTGCAACCAAAAACAAAACTTTCCAAGATAGTAACTTAATATCTATGGAATGTAAAGGTTCAAACGGAACCCCTTGAAGAACTGAAAGAACTAGATTTAGACTCCAGGGAGGAGTCAAAGGTCTGTAAACAGGCTTGATCCTAACCAGAGCCTGAACAAATGCTTGAACATCTGGCACAGCTGCCAGTCTTTTGTGTAGTAAGACAGATAAAGCAGAGATCTGTCCCTTTAGAGAACTTGCAGATAATCCTTTCTCCAAACCTTCTTGTAGAAAGGAGAGAATCTTAGGAATTTTTATCTTATTCCATGGGAATCCTTTGGATTCACACCAACAGATATATCTTTTCCATATTTTATGGTAAATCTTTCTAGTTACCGGTTTTCTGGCCTGAACCAGAGTATCTATCACAGAATCTGAAAACCCACGCTTCGATAGAATCAAGCGTTCAATCTCCAAGCCGTCAGCTGGAGGGAGACCAGATTTGGATGTTCGAATGGACCCTGAACAAGAAAGTCCTGTCTCAAAGGTAGCTTCCATGGTGGAACCGATGACATATTCACCAGGTCTGCATACCAAGTCCTGCGTGGCCACGCAGGAGCTATCAAGATCACCGAGGCCCTCTCCTGATTGATCCTGGCTACCAGCCTGGGAATGAGAGGAAACGGTGGAAATACATAAGCTAGGTTGAAGGTCCAAGGTGCTACTAGTGCATCTACTAGAGTCGCCTTGGGATCCCTGGAACTGGACCCGTAGCAAGGAACCTTGAAGTTCTGACGAGACGCCATCAGATCCATGTCTGGAATGCCCCATAATTGAGTTATTTGGGCAAAGATCTCCGGATGGAGTTCCCACTCCCCCGGATGGAATGTCTGACGACTCAGAAAATCCGCCTCCCAGTTTTCCACACCTGGGATGTGGATCGCAGACAGGTGGCAGGAGTGATCCTCCGCCCATTGAATTATTTTGGTCACTTCTTTCATCGCCAGGGAACTCCTTGTTCCCCCCTGATGATTGATATACGCAACGGTCGTCATGTTGTCTGATTGGAACCTTATGAATCTGGCCTTTGCTAGTTGAGGCCAAGCTCTGAGAGCATTGAATATCGCTCTCAGTTCCAGAATGTTTATCGAAGAAGAAGAGACTCTTCCCGAGACCATAGACCCTGAGCTTTCAGGGATTCCCAGACCGCGCCCCAGCCCACTAGACTGGCGTCGGTCGTGACAATGACCCACTCTGGTCTGCGGAAGCTCATTCCCTGGGACAGATGGTCCAGGGTCAGCCACCAACGGAGTGAATCTCTGGTCTTCTGATCTACTTGAATCATTGGAGACAAGTCTGTATAGTCCCCATTCCACTGTTTGAGCATGCACAGTTGTAATGGTCTTAGTTCCTTTTGCACGAATTCATCTATGTCCATTGCTGCAACCATCAACCCTACTACTTCCATGCACTGCGCTATGGAAGGACGAGGAACAGAATGAAGAACTTGACAAGAGCTTAGAAGTTTTGACTTTCTGACCTCTGTCAGAAAAATCCTCATTTCTAAGGAATCTATTATTGTTCCCAAGAAGGGAACTCTTGTCGACGGAGACAGAGAACCTTTTTCTATGTTCACCTTCCATCCGTGTGATCTGAGAAAGGCCAGAACGATGTTTGTATGAGCCTTTGCTTTTGACAGGGACGACGCTTGTATTAGAATGTCGTCCAAGTAAGGTACTACTGCAATGCCCCTCGGTCTTAGAACCGCTAGAAGGGACCCTAGTACCTTTGTGAAAATCCTTGGAGCAGTGGCTAACCCGAATGGGAGGGCCACAAACTGGTAATGCTTGTCCAGAAAAGCGAACCTTAAGAACTGATGATGTTCTTTGTGGATAGGAATATGTAGGTACGCATCCTTTAGATCCACGGTAGTCATAAATTGACTTTCCTGGATAGTGGGTAGAATCGTTCGAATGGTTTCCATCTTGAACGATGGTACCCTGAGAAATTTGTTTAGGATCTTCAAATCCAAAATTGGTCTGAAAGTTCCCTCTTTTTTGGGAACTACGAACAGATTGGAATAAAATCCCATTCCTTGTTCCTTTATTGGAACTGGGTGTATCACTCCCATCTTTAACAGGTCTTCTACACCAGTGTTTCTCAACAGCCGGGCCGCGACGGCCCTGCTGGTGGGCCGCGACCCGACATAGCCTCCAGACACTCACTCTGACAGGCCCGTCTTTACACATGTCCAAAATTTCGGATGGGCCTGTTAGAGTGCCACTGCGCATGTTTGTATGCGCCACTGCACATGTCTGTATGCGCAGTGTGAACGGGTAGCGGCGCATTGTGAGTAGCGGCGAGTGGCGTGCAGAGCGGATAGGCTCACAGGTAAGGAAGTCCACTGTCACCAATGACAAATAATTATGGCCACTGACACTAATATGTATATTTAGGGCGGCCACTGGACACCAATGTGTATGTGTACACTGTATATAATTAATTATTACATAATTAAACAACTGTAAACCATACATATACTGTGTGTGTATGTATGTGTATATAGATGGATATATATAGATTTATATATATATATATATATATATATATATAGATTTATATATATATATATATATGTATATATATATATATATATATATATATATAGCTACTATAGATATATATATATATACAGTATATATAAAGATATATATATATATATATATATATATATACCCACTCCCGATGCTTACCGGGCCCTGGACAGGTCCAGTTAAAACTTACCGGGCCTTGAGGTCACTTAGGTGCTGAGACCCAACCAAGCCCAGAGGGGAATACGATACCAATTGACGCCTTCTAGAAGCTTTTCCAGCAAATTTCAGATCCTCACACATGCATCTGCATGCCCTGCTCTCAAAAAACAACTGCGCAGTAATGGCGCGAAAATGAGGCTCAGTCTACAACTAGGAAGGCCCCCTGACTGGAAAAGGTGTCTAACATAGTGCCTGCCGTTTAATAAACGTTCCCCAAGTTTATAAATGCGAATTGTCAGCATAAATATGAATAAAATGCCCAAATAAAGCAATCGATTTAGCCCATAAAAATGTCTACCAGTTTTTTAGCCCATATTAAGCCCTTTATTCTGTTTGTTTGACTAAGAAAATGGCTTACCGGTCCCCATGAGGGGAAATGACAGCCTTCCAGCATTACATGGTCTTGTTAGAAATATGGCTAGTCATACCTTAAGCAGAAAAGTCTGCTAACTGTTTCCCCCAACTGAAGTTACTTCATCTCAACAGTCCTATGTGGAAAAAGCAATCGATTTTAGTTACTGTCTGCTAAAATCATCTTCCTCTCACAAACAGAAATCTTCATCCTTTTCTGTTTCAGAGTAAATAGTACATACCAGCACTATTTTAAAATAACAAACACTTGATAGAAGAATAAAAACTACATTTAAACACCAAAAAACTCTTAACCATCTCCGTGGAGATGTTGCCTGTGCAACGGCAAAGAGAATGACTGGGGTGGGCGGAGCCTAGGAGGGACTATATGGCCAGCTTTGCTGGGAGTCTTTGCCATTTCCTGTTGGGGAAGAGATATCCCACAAGTAAGGATGACGCCGTGGACCGGACACACCAATGTTGGAGAAAAACACAACTTCTCCACAAAATAAAGAAAACAAGTAGGTTGTCAGTTGCTATGTTCATAACAGGGTACAGTCTAATAGAACTGACATGACTCAGCAGCGCTCAGACCAACCCCCCAGTGGCCCACATACAGTACTCCCTCTTATACCATGGGAGATAGTGCCCAATAAATAAAGTGCCCCCTTATTATGAAGCTCCATTGTACCTAAAAAGGTAGAAGGTGTGTGCCCCTCTTGTTCTGAGCTGTGTCTTGTGTCCCCAGAAAAAGAAAAAGCACTTACCTCTTAATACTGCCTGACAGCAAGACAGTTGACAGGTGTGAGAGGTCCTCTTTCTCACATTGACCTGTAGAAAAACAAAGACTGAGTCATATCCCTCAGACTATAGAAAGGTAAGGCAGTATTAAATATGGGAGGCTCAGTGAGAATTATGTCCCACAAGTTCCCATTACTCTAAAGCCCCCAAAGCTCTCCTGTAAAGACTGATATGGACTACGGCTACACCCTAGAACAAAGCAGTACACTCTGGCACTACTTTAAAAATAATAAACTCTTGATTGAAGAATCTATACTAACACCTCACTTTGCCACTTCCTAACACTAATGCAGGCAAAGAGAATGACTGGAGTGGGAGGGAAGGGAGGAGATATTTAACAGCTCTGCTGTGGTGCTCTTTGCCTCCTCCTGCTGACCAGGAGGTGAATATCCCATTAGTAATTGAGATGATCAGTGGACTCATCGTGTCAAAAAAGATATATTATATATATATATATATATATATATATATATATATACATATATATATATACACATATATATATATATATATATATACACACACACACATATACATACATATTCCACTTGGGAAATTGACAACTTGGCAACTACAATAACCTACTCACTGGCCTTCATTTATCCCCCCCCCCTTTAAAATCCATTTTAAATGCCTCTACCAGGCAAATCAACCTTTCCTGTCGCTTTGTGTCTGCTTCACCTCTCTGGGAGTCCCATCACAGGCTCCCCATTCACAGCAGAATTAAATTCAAAATTCTCCCCTTGACCTACAAAGCTCTTACCAACGCCACTCCCCACTAATCAACAAATATACTCCAGCCCACCCACTAATATCCAATAATGACCTTATCCTTGCATCTTCGATTATCACTTCTTCCTATGCTAGACTGCAGAATTTCTCTTGTGCAGCACCTACCATCTGTAACGCTCTCCCTCACGCTGTCAGACTTTTCCTTAATCTGCCTTCTTTTAAACGCTACTGTGACGAATCAAACCTTCTCAGAGTCACAATAGAGGGGTGTGGGCATGAAGGGGTTAATGGCACACAGCTCTGGTTCCCTTATCCTTGCAACTCTGCAAAAAGACCTTAAAAGAGACACCACATTAACCCCAAATCTCGTCCACACTGCTCTAATTAACATTTTTTGGGGAACCCCTAAAAACTCACACTATTTAATAATTAGGTAACATGCCTTTAACCTTGTCTCAACAGGAGTGTGAATTCGGATATTAGAGCCCAAAAGACAGAATGAGATTTTCTATGCATTTAATAACAAAAATATCAATACAGGTTACACAGTGCAAAATTATAAAGACATTCAAAATAACATACAAATAAAAAGAATTACACACAATCTCTAACTTATTACCAAGTTCCTTTAGATATGTGGAGAGCTGCCATTCCAGATGTTTAGTGGTTTGGTCCCAAGGGCAGTTCTGCCTAAAAAGTCTCTCTCTTGCATACTTGAACCAATTTTTCTTTGTCTTGTCAAAGACATTGCCCGGGTTATAATTTATGAGTGCAACCAATGCAAAGAAATCTTAGCTCCCACTATAAGCCTCCAAGGGGAGGAGCGTTCTGCATTCCTACACACAGTTACACTACTAAGAAGGGGGGGGGGAAGGAGGGGAGTTTCAGCTTATAGCTTTTCTCAAAGCAGTTTTCACACACAGAAATAGGCAATTCACATTAACCATTTCCAGGCTGAGAACACAATACCACCTCTGCAAGGTAGCCAATCCAGGTATCAACTAATCCACATGATTGTATCATGATACCTCCCCTTTTAAAATGGTGGAAATAGGGGGTCAGCCCACACTGTTCCCTTATGTCAACCTAAATCCTAGTCTTTCCTCGTTCATAAGACCAGATGTGCCCTTTCTGCACACTCTCAGCATTCATTTTCTCCCTGTAACAATTAGCATCAGCTGACACAATTTCTCTGGTGGAGGACATTTCCTTGCAGGATATCACACATTAGCTCTCACTCATAAAGGGATCTAGCACCCCCTCAAGGTAACTCACTAGGGGACTAAGATAAATTCTTGCTATGCTTAGGCAAGATACTCCACTGTTCACATCTACCCCAGTATGCTCTGTAGGAGTAGCCGGTTCATTAGTCACTGCAGCTACATCTCCCCCCCTCTTCTTCACATCTGCCATTCCTGGGAGGTCCACAGCCACACCCAAGGTCCCATCCTGTTTTACTCTCTCCCCTACACCAGCCATGCCATTCACTCCTCCTTGCATATGCAATGCTGGTTCTAGCACAGAAGGGTATACACACTTAGTTTGCCCTTCTGCTCTCTCACATTCCCACACACTGCATCAGGCATCCCATTGTCACAATCAATGGCAGTATAATCCTTTTCACTGGCACAATACAGTACTGATATAGGTTCAGGTAAATCATCATTAACCCTAGGCTCTCCCTCCCAGCGCCCAGGTTCAATAGAAGCAACATTGTTACAAACATTTTCAATTCATCCCTCCCTAGGCTCTCCCTCCCAGCGCCCAGGTTCAATAGAAGTAACATTGTCACAAACATTTTCAATACATCCCTCTTCATCAGAACAAGACATTACTGGTGTACACAAAGGCAGAGCTGCATTAACCCTCAGCCCCCCTCGCAGCAATTATGTTCAAGGGAATCATTCCTTATTCTTTGGTGGGATACCTCCAGTTCTGGTGCAGCTAGCGATGTGTCCATCCCCAGCCTCCCCTCTGGGTCCCCCAAAGTTTCACACAGTACCTCAGTTGGTGCAGGGTCCTCTACTGGCCCTTCCAGGTTGCAGGTGTTGTCTTCTGGGGCGTAATGACAAAGCATCTGGCCCACATCACCCCCCAGCAAAACAACAGGGATATCCGCAGAAATCCCCACCTCCTGCAAACCTTTTTCCACACCCCAATCCAGGGGCACACATGCCGCAGGGCACTCCTCGCAAACTTCTTCATTATCCACATCTCTCCTGGGATAATATCCTCTGCCACTTCAGGGCGCACCCAGCGATATCCAGCCCCAGTGTCCTGAAGTCTCATGGTCACACAGTCTCCCTCTGTGACAATCTGCAGATTACCTGCTGACCCACCCACAAACAAAGCTGCTGCAGGTTTCCCTGTTGTATTCCCACCCCAGACTGCGTGTTGAGGTTTCTCCTTGGTGGGGGAGGCAAAACTCCGGTGCCCAAACTCATGGCACCAAATGCATGGGCAGGTATCCCCCTTGCCCAATGCAACTTCTGCCCCCTTGATGGGAGATGTTCCAGGGGAAGGTACTTCTGTAGAATTGGTTGTCAGTTGCTGGCACATTCCCTCCCTCCAGGGAGGTGATACAGCTTGCACAGTGGAACACTTGGCTACTGGGGCTTCATTGTTAGTGCTGTCTGTAGCCCCTGCTGCTGAATCAGGTTCCATTCCCAGGAGCACTCTTCTGGCCAACAAGCTCACTGTCTGGCAAATATATTGCAAAAACTCTGGGTACAGGAGAGGTGCCTCGGTTATGGTAAACTCAAAAACCTCTAGCACGCCTCCGCTGGGTATCCCTTATAGCTATTTTGTGCTCTCAGCAGCTTCTCACTCTCTTTTTCTCTCAGCAGCCTCTCTCTCTCTTTTTCTCTCAGCAGCCTCTCTCTCTCTTTTTCTCTCAGCAGCCTCTCTCTCTCTTTTTCTCTCAGCAGCCTCTCTCTCTCTTTTTCTCTCAGCAGCCTCTCTCTCTCTTTTTCTCTCAGCAGCCTCTCTCTTTTTCTCTCAGCAGCCTCTCTCTCTTTCTCTCAGCAGCCTCTCTCTCTCTCTCTCTCTCTTTTACTCTCAGCAGCCTCTCTCTCTTTCTCTCAGCAGCCTCTCTCTCTCTCTCTCTTTTACTCTCAGCAGCCTCTCTCTCTCTTTCTCTCAGCAGCCTCTCTCTCTTTTTCTCTCAGCAGCCTCTCTTCTTCTCTTCTCCTCTTGATACTTAAGGATCAGTTCCATTCTTATTTTGGGTTCAACATTACCAAAGTATTCGAGTGCTGTCTGTAGCTCAGACTCCATGACACTTACAGGGTTAACAGCACCAGGTAACAGTCCTTGGGCTACAGAGGGTCAACAGTGTTGGGTACCAGGTCTTGAGTTACAGCTTCCACAGTAACCCTTTCTGTGACTGTTTCAAACTCTGTTGTGAGGCCCTCTGCCTCCAGCAATTTCAGTATCAGCTGTTCTTTCCCTTTGCCAAGAATAGTAATTCCTCTTTTCTTGCAAAGAAACTCCAGAGACCATTCAGGCATTCTCCTATATTCTTCCATACTGAGCGTAGCAACAAACAACAAGAGGAAGGGAAAAAGAACTGCTTCTTTGCACTGTATATCTCTCTAATTAGGCACTGCAATGCAATTTCTTTTAGTACTATACAAATAGCACTAAAAAAACTCTAAATATCCCCACCGCTGCCAGCCAGTTTGTGACGAATCAAACCTTCTCAAAGTCACAATAGAGGGGTGTGGGCATGAAGAGGTTAATGGCACACAGCTCTGGTTCCCTTATTCTTGCAACTCTGCAAAAGGACCTTAAAAGAGACACCACATTAACCCCAAATCTCATCCACACTGCTCTAATTAACAATTTCCCTGCTGCCACCACCAAAACTTTTAAATTAAAGGGGAGTTTTGGGGAACCCCTAAAAACTCACACTATTTAACAATTAGGTAACGTGCCTTTAACCTTGTCTCAACAGGAGTGTGAATTCGGATCTTAGAGCCCAAAAGACAGAATGAGATTTTCTATTTAATAACAAAAATATCAATACAGGTTACACAGTGCAAAATTATAAAGACATTCAAAATAACATACAAATGCAAAGCTACAGTTCTTTAAAAAGAAAATGGGACATGAAACACACACAATCTCTAACTTATTACCAAGTTCCTTTAGATATGTGGAGAGCTGCCATTCCAGATATTTAGTGGTTTGGTCCCAAGGGCAGTTCTGCCTAAAAAGTCTCTCTCTTGCATACTTGAATCAATTTTTCTTTGTCTTGTCAAAGACAACGCTCGGGTTATAATTTACAACGAGTGCAACCAATGCAAAGAAGTCTTAGCTCCCACTATCAGCCTACAAGGGGAGGAGCGTTCTGCATTCCTACACACAGTTATACTACTAAGAAGGGGGGGGGGAGTCTCAGCTTACAGCTTTTCTCAAAGCAGTTTTCACACACAGAAAAAGGTAATTCACATTAACCTTTTCCAGGCTGAGAACACAATACCACCTCTGCAAGGTAGCCAACCCAGGTATCAACTACTCCACATGATTGTATCATGACAGCTACCTAAAGATAGCGAAGTAACAAATTATTCTTAATAATTGCCCTCATCTAACACTGTATTAACATCATTCTCACCCTCCTAGATTGTAAGTTGCATAGAGAATAGGGCCCTAAACTACTCCTGTATGTATGTGTCAAATGTCTTGTCTCTTAAGTTTTGTATTGTTTTAGTTAAACAAGTTGTACCCATGGACAGAACTGCAGAATATACTGGAGCTTTATAACAAAATGTATAATAATAATACGGTGTACGTGCTTCAAAACATAAAATCATAGCAGCTGAAACCATCACAGCCTGCTTGACTGTGAGGATTTCAGCTGATATAATTTGTGTTTTGCAGCAAGTACCCTGTAGCTATTATTTGCCAGTATACACTCCTAGTCTTGCCGTATCAGGTTACACAGACAGTCCTAGACTCATCAAACCTCACAGCCTGCTACAGAGAATTAAAACATTTTTATTAATTTTTTTTTAGAGGTTTTCTGCTTATTGAAGCCTTTCTCCGTAGCAGACTGTCAGGACTTTCAATGTACAGTGTCTTTTTTCACAAGAGATCAGGTAAATCCTGAACATTGGATTTACATATGGTCTACAATTGGGGGATGGACATGCTAGACTCAAGCACAGTTCAGCACTTCTTGGGGAGGGCCAGCACCATCAAGAGTGCGAAATATAAAAAGGTAAATATTTTAAAGTTTTAATATACAAGTAATTCCTTAAGTGTATTTACTACAGGTATATTGTAATTTCTGTTTACACTGGACCTTTAAATACATGTATAAATTATGCAATTAATTTATGCTTTTACAGCAGAAAATATTATTAGAAAGCATTACATTGCCGCCACCCGGCTACTTTATGATGCCACCCCAGCTGGCAACATTTTCTGAGGAGAACTTCAAGTATCTCTCTAAATGTAACTCTTTAAATATATGCTCACAATGGACAGTAATACAATTTCTCTTAAAATAATTAATAACAACATCTAAACCAAAATCTGTTAAAACAGCTTCAATTATCAAGAGTTGGTGAAACTGAAAAATGAAATTTATGCTTACCTGATAAATTTGTTTCTCTTTCTTGACACGGTGAGTCCACCATCATAATTACTACTGGGAATATCACTCCTGGCCAGCAGGAGGCTGCAAAGAGCACCACAGCAAAGCTGTTAAATACCACTCCTCTTACCCACAACCCCCAGTCATTAGACCAAAGGGAAAGGAAGTAATAAGGTGCAGAGGTTCCTGAGGTTTATGTAAAAATAAAGTGTCTGAAAATAGAGGGCGGGCCGTGGACTCACCGTGTCAAGAAAGAAACAAATTTATCAGGTAAGCATAAAACAGAATTTATGTTTACCTGATAAATTTCTTTCTCCAACGGTGTGTCCGGTCCACGGCGTCATCCTTACTTGTGGGATATTCTCTTCCCCAACAGGAAATGGCAAAGAGCCCAGCAAAGCTGGTCACATGATCCCTCCTAGGCTCCGCCTACCCCAGTCATTCGACCGACGTTAAGGAGGAATATTTGCATAGGAGAAACCATATGGTACCGTGGTGACTGTAGTTAAAGAAAATAAAATATCAGACCTGATTAAAAAAACCAGGGCGGGCCGTGGACCGGACACACCGTTGGAGAAAGAAATTTATCAGGTAAACATAAATTCTGTTTTCTCCAACATAGGTGTGTCCGGTCCACGGCGTCATCCTTACTTGTGGGAACCAATACCAAAGCTTTAGGACACGGATGAAGGGAGGGAGCAAATCAGGTCACCTAAATGGAAGGCACCACGGCTTGCAAAACCTTTCTCCCAAAAATAGCCTCAGAAGAAGCAAAAGTATCAAACTTGTAAAATTTGGTAAAAGTGTGCAGTGAAGACCAAGTCGCTGCCCTACATATCTGATCAACAGAAGCCTCGTTCTTGAAGGCCCATGTGGAAGCCACAGCCCTAGTGGAATGAGCTGTGATTCTTTCGGGAGGCTGCCGTCCGGCAGTCTCGTAAGCCAATCTGATGATGCTTTTAATCCAAAAAGAGAGAGAGGTAGAAGTTGCTTTTTGACCTCTCCTTTTACCTGAATAAACAACAAACAAGGAAGATGTTTGTCTAAAATCCTTTGTAGCATCTAAATAGAATTTTAGAGCGCGAACAACATCCAAATTGTGCAACAAACGTTCCTTCTTTGAAACTGGTTTTGGACACAGAGAAGGTACGATAATCTCCTGGTTAATGTTTTTGTTAGAAACAACTTTTGGAAGAAAACCAGGTTTAGTACGTAAAACCACCTTATCTGCATGGAACACCAGATAAGGAGGAGAACACTGCAGAGCAGATAATTCTGAGACTCTTCTAGCAGAAGAAATCGCAACTAAAAACAAAACTTTCCAAGATAATAACTTAATATCAACGGAATGTAAGGGTTCAAATGGAACCCCCTGAAGAACTGAAAGAACTAAATTGAGACTCCAAGGAGGAGTCAAAGGTTTGTAAACAGGCTTGATTCTAACCAGAGCCTGAACAAAGGCTTGAACATCTGGCACAGCTGCCAGCTTTTTGTGAAGTAATACCGACAAGGCAGAAATCTGTCCCTTCAGGGAACTTGCAGATAATCCTTTTTCCAATCCTTCTTGAAGGAAGGATAGAATCCTAGGAATCTTAACCTTGTCCCAAGGGAATCCTTTAGATTCACACCAACAGATATATTTTTTCCAAATTTTGTGGTAAATCTTTCTAGTCACAGGCTTTCTGGCCTGAACAAGAGTATCGATAACAGAATCTGAGAATCCTCGCTTCGATAAAATCAAGCGTTCAATCTCCAAGCAGTCAGCTGGAGTGAAACCAGATTCGGATGTTCGAACGGACCCTGAACAAGAAGGTCTCGTCTCAAAGGTAGCTTCCAAGGTGGAGCCGATGACATATTCACCAGATCTGCATACCAAGTCCTGCGTGGCCACGCAGGAGCTATCAAGATCACCGACGCCCTCTCCTGCTTGATCCTGGCTATCAGCCTGGGGATGAGAGGAAATGGCGGGAACACATAAGCTAGTTTGAAGGTCCAAGGTGCTACTAGTGCATCCACTAGAGCCGCCTTGGGATCCCTGGATCTGGCCCCGTAGCAAGGAACTTTGAAGTTCTGACGAGAGGCCATCAGATCCATGTCTGGAATGCCCCACAGGTGAGTGACTTGGGCAAAGATTTCCGGATGGAGTTCCCACTCCCCCGGATGCAATGTCTGCCGACTCAGAAAATCCGCTTCCCAATTTTCCACTCCTGGGATGTGGATAGCAGACAGGTGGCAGGAGTGAGACTCCGCCCAAAGAATAATTTTGGTTACTTCTTCCATCGCTAGGGAACTCCTTGTTCCCCCCTGATGGTTGATGTACGCAACAGTCGTCATGTTGTCTGATTGAAACCGTATGAACCTGGTCCTCGCAAGCTGGGGCCAGGCCTGGAGAGCATTGAATATCGCTCTCAGTTCCAGAATATTTATCGGTAGAAGAGATTCTTCCCGAGACCAAAGACCCTGAGCTTTCAGGGATCCCCAGACCGCGCCCCAGCCTATCAGACTGGCGTCGGTCGTGACAATGACCCACTCTGGTCTGTGGAACATCATCCCTTGAGACAGATTGTCCAGGGACAGCCACCAACGGAGTGAGTCTCTGGTCTTCTGATTTACTTGTATCTTCGGAGACAAGTCTGTATAGTCCCCATTCCACTGACTGAGCATGCACAGTTGTAATGGTCTTAGATGAATGCGCGCAAAAGGAACTATGTCCATCGCCGCCACCATCAACCCGATCACTTCCATGCACTGAGCTATGGAAGGAAGAGGAACGGAATGAAGTATCCGACAAGAGTCCAGAAGCTTTGTTTTTCTGGCCTCTGTTAGAAAGATCCTCATTTCTAAGGAGTCTATAATTGTTCCCAAGAAGGGAACCCTTGTTGACGGGGATAGAGAACTCTTTTCCACGTTCACTTTCCAGCCGTGAGATCTGAGAAAGGCCAGGACAATGTCCGTGTGAGCCTTTGCTTGAGGAAGGGACGACGCTTGAATCAGAATGTCGTCCAGGTAAGGTACTACTGCAATGCCCCTTGGTCTTAGCACCGCTAGAAGGGACCCTAGTACCTTTGTGAAAATCCTTGGAGCAGTGGCTAATCCGAAAGGAAGCGCCACGAACTGGTAATGTTTGTCCAGGAATGCAAACCTTAGGAACCGATGATGTTCCTTGTGGATAGGAATATGTAGATACGCATCCTTTAAATCCACCGTGGTCATGAATTGACCTTCCTGGATGGAAGGAAGGATAGTTCGAATGGTTTCCATCTTGAACGATGGGACCTTGAGAAATTTGTTTAAGATCTTGAGATCTAGGATTGGTCTGAACGTTCCCTCTTTTTTGGGAACTATGAACAGATTGGAGTAGAACCCCATCCCCTGTTCTCTTAATGGAACAGGATGAATCACTCCCATTTTTAACAGGTCTTCTACACAATGTAAGAACGCCTGTCTTTTTATGTGGTCTGAAGACAACTGCGACCTGTGGAACCTCCCCCTTGGGGGAAGTCCCTTGAATTCCAGAAGATAACCCTGGGAGACTATTTCTAGCGCCCAAGGATCCAGAACATCTCTTGCCCAAGCCTGAGCGAAGAGAGAGAGTCTGCCCCCCACCAGATCCGGTCCCGGATCGGGGGCCAATATTTCATGCTGTCTTGGTAGCAGTGGCAGGTTTCTTGGCCTGCTTTCCCTTGTTCCAGCCTTGCATTGGTCTCCAAGCTGGCTTGGCCTGAGAAGTATTACCCTCTTGCTTAGAGGACGTAGCTCTTTTTAAGCAAACCTTCTAATTTTTTATCCATAGGATCTTTGAAAGCACAACTATCCTCTATGGGAATAGTGGTGCGTTTGTTTAAAGTAGAAACCGCTCCCTCGACCTTGGGGACTGACTGCCATAAGTCCTTTCTGGGGTCGACCATAGGAAACAATTTTTTAAATATGGGGGGAGGGACGAAAGGAATACCGGGCCTTTCCCATTCTTTATTAACAATGTCCGCCACCCGCTTGGGTATAGGAAAAGCTTCTGGGAGCCCCGGCACCTCTAGGAACTTGTCCATTTTACATAGTTTCTCTGGGATGACTAAATTTTCACAATCATCCAGAGTGGATAATACCTCCTTAAGCAAAATGCGGAGATGTTCCAATTTAAATTTAAATGTAATCACATCAGATTCAGCCTGCTGAGAAATGTTCCCTAAATCAGTAATTTCTCCCTCAGACAAAACCTCCCTGGCCCCCTCAGATTGGGTTAGGGGCCCTTCAGAGATATTAATATCAGCGTCGTCATGCTCTTCAGTAACTAAAACAGAGCAGCCGCGCTTACGCTGACAAGGGTTCATTTTGGCTAAAATGTTTTTGACAGAATTATCCATTACAGCCGTTAATTGTTGCATAGTAAGGAGTATTGGCGCGCTAGATGTACTAGGGGCCTCCTGAGTGGGCAAGACTCGTGTAGACGAAGGAGGGAATGATGCAGTACCATGCTTACTCCCCTCACTTGAGGAATCATCTTGGGCATCATTGTCATTATCACATAAATCACATTTATTTAAATGAATAGGAATTCTGGCTTCCCCACATTCAGAACACAGTCTATCTGGTAGTTCAGACATGTTAAACAGGCATAAACTTGAACAGAAAGTACAAAAAACGTTTTAAAATAAAACCGTTACTGTCACTTTAAATTTTAAACTGAACACACTTTATTACTGCAATTGCGAAAAAACATGAAGGAATTGTTCAAAATTCACCAAATTTTCACCACAGCGTCTTAAAGCTTTGAAAATATTGCACACCAATTTTGGAAGCTTTAACCCTTAAAATAACGGAACCGGAGCCGTTTTAAGCTTTAAACCCCTTTACAGTCCCTGGTATCTGCTTTGCTGAGACCCAACCAAACCCAAAGGGGAATACGATACCAAATGACGCCTTCAGAAGTCTTTTATAAGTATCAGAGCTCCTCTCACATGCGACTGCATGCCATGCCTCTCAAAAACAAGTGCGCAACACCGGCGCGAAAATGAGACTCTGCCTATGCTTTGGGAAAGCCCCTAAAGAATAAGGTGTCTAAAACAGTGCCTGCCGATATTATTATATCAAAATACCCATATAAAATGATTCCTCAAGGCTAAATATGTGTTAATAATCAATCGATTTAGCCCAGAAAAAGTCTACAGCTTAAATAAGCCCTTGTGAAGCCCTTATTTACAATCGTAATAAACATGGCTTACCGGATCCCATAGGGAAAATGACAGCTTCCAGCATTACATCGTCTTGTTAGAATGTGTCATACCTCAAGCAGTAAGAGACTGCACACTGTTCCCCCAACTGAAGTTAATTGCTCTCAACAGTCCTGTGTGGAACAGCCATGGATTTTAGTTACGGTTGCTAAAATCATTTTCCTCATACAAACAGAATTCTTCATCTCTTTTCTGTTTCTGAGTAAATAGTACGTACCAGCACTATTTGAAAATAACAAACTCTTGATTGAATAACACTGTTCCCCCTGAAAAACTACAGTTAAACACTAAAAAACTCTAAGCCATCTCCGTGGAGATGTTGCCTGTACAACGGCAAAGAGAATGACTAGGGTAGGCGGAGCCTAGGAGGGATCATGTGACCAGCTTTGCTGGGCTCTTTGCCATTTCCTGTTGGGGAAGAGAATATCCCACAAGTAAGGATGACGCCGTGGACCGGACACACCTATGTTGGAGAAATTTTATTTTCTTTCTAATGACACGGTGAGTCCACGGATCATCATAATTACTATTGGGAATCAATACCCAAGCTAGAGGACACGGATGATAAGGGAGGGAAAAGACAGTTAACCTAAACAGAAGGCACCACTGCTTGAAGCACCTTTCTCCCAAAAACAGCCTCAGCTGAAGCAAAGTATCAAATTTGTAAAATTTAGAAAAAATGTGTAAAGATGACCAAGTAGCAGCCTTGCAAATCTATTCCACAGAAGATTTATTTTTAAAGGCCCAAGATGAGGAAACAGCCCTTGTGGAATGAGCCGTGATTTTCTCAGGAGGCTGCTGTCCAGTAGTCTCATATGTCAAACGAATAACACTCCTCAGCCAAAAAGAAAGAAAAGTAGACGTAGCTTTTTTGACCCTTGCGTTTTCCAGAAAACACACCAAACAAATTAGAAGACTGACGAAAATACTTAGTCGCCTGCAAAAAATACTTCAATGCACGAACCACATCCAGGTTGTGCAACAAACGCTCCTTATGAGAAAAACGATTAGGACACAAGGAAGGAACAACAATTCCTTGATTAATTTTCCTATCCGAAACCACTTTTGGATGGAAACCTAAGGAAGTACGCAGAACTACAAAGTATGCAGAACTACCTTATCAGAATGAAAAATAAAGTAAGGAGACTCATACTGCAGCGCCGAGAGCTCTGAAACTCTACTAGCCGCAGAAAAAGCGACCTTCCAGGATAACAATTTAATATTCAAAGAATGCATAGGTTCAAACGGACCCTGCTGAAAGACTCTAAGAACCAAATTAAGACTCCATGGAGGAGTAGTAACCTTAAAGGCCGGATGCTAACCAAAGCCCGACAAAAAGACTGAACATCTGGCACATCCGCCAAATGCTTGTGCAACAAAAAGGACATTTATTCTTACCTGATAAATCTATTTCTTTTTCGATACGATGAGTCCACGGATTTCATCCTTACTTGTGGGATATCGCCTCCTGGTCAGCAGGAGGAGGCAAAGAGCACCACAGCAGAGCTGTATAAATAGCTCCTCCCTTCCCTCCCAAGCCAGTCATTCGACCGAAGTTAGGAAGAGAAAGGAAAAGCCAAGGTGCAGAGGTGTCTGAAGTTTAACAAAAATGTATAACCTGTCACATTAGAACAGGATGGGCCGTGGACTCATCGTATCGTTTCTTTTTCAAGATACGATGAGTACATGGATTTCATCCTTACTTGTGGGATACAATACCAAAGCTATAGTACACGGATGAAACGGGAGGGACAAGACAGGTAACCTAAACTGAAGGCACCACTGCTTGAAGAACCTCTCTCCCAAAACCAGACATGTGCTTGCTAGCACACATTCAAGGTGCAAATAGCTGCAGCTGGTTTCAAACTGCAAACTTTCCGCTTGCTAGACAGCTAAGCTAACTATCAGGCTACTACACGCAAGAACAATGAGGATCACTGACGCCCTCTCCTGTTTGGCTCGAACAATAACCCGGGAAGGAGCGCAACGGGAGAAATATATAAGCTAGGCTGAATGACCAAGGAACTGCCAAGGCAATTCTCAGCTCGGCTTGGGGTTCCTAAATCTGGACCCGCATTGCGGAAGCTTGGCATCTTGACAAGACACCCTAAGGTCTAACTCCAGCCGACCCCATCTGAGAATCAGGTTTAAAAATATTTCTGGGTGGAGTCCCCACTCCCCCGGATAAAAGATCTGCCTGCCTAGAAAATCTGTCTCTCAGTATTCTATCCCTGGGAGGAAGATCACCAACAGATGGCAGGAGAGATTCTCCGCCCACTGAATTATCCTGGCTACTTCGTTCATCGCTAAGGAACTTCTTGTTACTCCCTGATGACTGATGTAAGCCACTATTGTTATGTCGTCCGACTGGAATCTGATGAAATTGGCGAGGTCAACTGAGGCCAGATCCGAAGAGCATTAAACATCGCTCTGACCTCTAGGATGTTGATGGAAAGGAGAGACTCACTCGAGTCCATACTCCCTAAGCTCTTAAGAAGTTTCAGACTGTACCCCATCCGAATAGACTGGCATCCGTTGTCACAATCTCCCCTGAGGGCCTGCGAAAGCATGTCCCCTGGGATAGATGCTCCATCGACAACCACCATAGAAAAGATCCCCTCGTCTCCTGAGCTATGGATATTCGAGGGGACAAAAATGAAAACAAGCAAAGGGTATGATGCCCATTGCCGCCACAATCAATCCGATTACCTCCATGCACTGAGCCACTGACGGCCGAGGATTGGACTGAAGAGCTCGACATGTATTCAGAATCCTTTACTTTCTGACCCCCGTCAGAAAAATTCTCATGGATATAGAGTCGATGAGAGTTCCCAGGAAGGGTACACTTGTCTGTGGAATTAATAAACTACTCTCTAGATTTACCTTCCACCCGTGAGTTCTCAGGGAGGATAACACAATGTCGGTATGGGACTAGATAAGGCGCCACCGCAATGCCCCGCGGTCTTAGAACCGCCAGAAGAGACCCCAGAACCTCAGTGAAAATTCTGGGTGCCGTGGCCAGACCGAAAGGGAGAGCCACGAACTGGAAAAGGTTGACCAGAAAGTCAAATCTCAGGAACTTGTGATGATCTCCGTGGATAGGAACATGAAGATATGCATCCTTTAGATCCACTGTCGTCATAAATTGACCCTCCTGGATCAATGGAAGAATGGTCCGAATAGATTCCATCTTGAAGGATGGAACTCTGAAAAACTTTAGACTCTTGAGGTCTAAAATAGGTCTGAAAGTTCCCATCTTGAGGACTACAAACAGACTCGACAAAGCCCCTGTCCCTGTAATGGAATGGGACATATTACTCCCAAAGAAGAGAGTGCTCTCCCACAATGTAAGAACACCTCATTTTATCTGGTTTGCATATATTTGTGAAAGAAGAAATCTTCCTCGTGGAGAAGAATTTCCGATCCAGTTTGTATCCCTGAGACAGGGATCCTGAACATCCTGCACACAAGCCCGAATGATAAGGAAGTCTGCCCCCTACAAGATTCGGTCCTGGATCGTGGGCAAAATCCCTCATGCTGACTTGGATTCAGCAAAGATTCCCTTTGCCAGGACCAAACAAAGTCTTTCCCTTAAGGAATTGACTGGAGCCTAGACTTTGATGATACATCTGGATATTCTTAAAAGAAGTCTCAGACCTAAGAGATTCTACAAAAACATTGAAATCAATATGCTGCCGCACAAGCGGACACGCAGCCGGTTGCAATAGCAAACCTTGGAGAACATAGATCTTTTAAAGTAGACCCTCCAACCCGCTAGTCCATAGGATCTTAGAAGGCCCAACTATCCTCAATAGGAATAGTAGATTGCTTGACCAAGACGGAAATAGCCCCCTCCGTCCAGATTCCCTGACAGCGTCAGCTATCGGGAACATCTTCTTGAAAATCCCAAAGTATCTCCTTCAGTAATAAGGAGGAAGCATTGGAAATAGTAACTACTGAAAAAACTTCCTCAAGGAATGTTTCCTCCTTGTGGAAACAAAAAATATAAGGCACCATAACTCCAAATGGAGTGTAAAAGGTAGCGCAGGGCACCGTATGTGGGCCATAAAATTCCATGGAACACTATAGGAGAAAAGAATGGCATAACTTGACCATTGTCAACCTGTTCCTAATAGCAATCTCCTTAGAGAAAGTAGGTACATCATTTTTTTTTTTAATTTTTTTTTTTTTAAAAGGTACACACAAAAAATGAAAATCGTGTCATTAAGTCTTAACAAGAAACCTCATTATGTACGCTTTTGTTCCATCCCAAACCCCAAAGGATGAATGAACAAATAAACAACTAAAATACTTTGATAAAATTTGCACAGGAAAAGACGATACTGTCTCTTTAAATCTTGAAAGAAACTGTCTTATTTTGCGTGCATTTGTTCCATCCTAAGACACAAAGGATGAAATAACAAATAAACAGCTGAAGTCTTTTAATAAAAATAACAGTTGAAATAAATGTTTCTGTCTCTTTAAATACTAAACAGTAACATTTTCTTTAAACATGCAGGGTTGGAATGATTAACAAAGAAATCTGCAGCAGTTCTCAGAAATCATGCTGAAGTGCCCAACCAAAATGTAAATATCATAAGGCTCCTCAAGTACGTCAGAGAGTAATGCCTATTAACCCCTTATTTCCTTTTGTGAAATACACATTTGAGAAAAAAAACGAGATAAATAAAAGCAGTCAAACTGCACTCTCAGCATGGTATACCCGCAATGAAAGGGTAACAACACTGGACAGTGTGAGATGCTCTGCCCCCGGTATCTACATGAAGGAGAAGAGCGAAATCCCACACAGTCGTCACAGAGCTCCGCCCCTCGTGTGTGTGAAGACGCTCCAATTCCCGGCACTTGTACCTAGAGATAGAGAAAGCGCCGCAAACTAGCAACTACGCCCATCGTGGGCGTGTAGACTCTCCAACTCCCGGCACTTGTATGACTATGCCCTAGAGATAAAGAAAGCGCCCGAAAGTGGCGCGAACTAGCAACTCCGCCCATCGTGGGCGTGTAACAAACAATCTCCCGGTCGCCATTAAAACTTTGTATGGATAGGACACCGGGAGCTAGTGAAACTGTACCCTCAGATACATATTGGGGAAAATCAAGCTACCGCATATCATGTAGCACAATAAACCAACAAAGAGTGACCCATACACCATTTCCAAACGAAAAATGTTATAACATCACCACCTTAACATTTGCAGCCTGTGAAACCAAAAACGGAACCAGCTCCTGGACGTTACAGTCATAAACCGACATTAACTTCAGTGTCTGCATAAAATTAGCTGCCATAGACCTCTCCTACTAGGAGAGGTGACTTGTCCCATCACATTAAAAGCCCTATGTCTTAGCCCTTGCTTAAGTGACTGTCCAGTAATGCAGTGCTCACGTAACTGCAGGATTTTTAGCCCCTGCTAAAAATGTGCCGTCCCTCCTTTTACATGTAGTAGTCCTGTCCACATAAATAAAGTGCTCCACTTCTCTGAGATCCATTAATTGACCCAGAATAAAAAGTCAGCACTTACCTTGAAAGCTGTGCGACAGCATGGCAGTCCAGCATGTTTTGAGAGGTCCTTTCCCTCCCAAAGCCCTGTGGACGAAGATTAGCCTGAGTTAAAAGTGCTTAGGCTGTTTGTATTAGGGCAGCAAATATGTATAGGAGGCGCAGTGAGAATTATGTCCCACCAGTTCCTATTGCTTTAAAGCCACCAAATGCCCTACTGTAGAGACTGATCTGGTCTAGGCTACACCCTAGAACAAAGTAGCACTCACTGGCACTACTTTAAAATAATAAACTCTTGATTGAAGAATCTAATCTAACACCTCACTTTACCACTTCCTATCACTAACACAGGCAAAGAGAATGACTGGGTTGGGAGGGAAGGGAGGAGCTATTTATACAGCTCTGCTGTGGTGCTCTTTGCCTCCTCCTGCTGACCAGGAGGCGATATCCCACAAGTAAGGATGAAATCCGTAGACTCATCGTATCTTGAAAAAGAAATGGATAAAGCAGAAATTTGACCCTTCAGGGTACTAGCAACTAAACCCTTCTCCAGACCCTCTTGGAGAAAAGACAAAATCCTAAGAAATCTAACTCTATTCCAAGAATAGCCTTTGGATTCACACCAATAAAGATATCTACACCATATCTTATAATAAATTCTTCTAGTCACATGCTTGCGAGCCTGAATCAAAGTCTCAATGACCGACTCAGAAAACAAACGCTTAGATAGTATCAAGCGTACAATCTCCAAGCAGCCAGCTTCAGCGAAACAAGATTTGGATGAAAAAAAGGCCCCTGAAGTAGAAGACTCCAAGATGAAAGAGATGACAACTCCACCAGATCCGCATACCAGATTCTGCGAGGCGAGGCCATGCCATAGCAAAGAGAATCACTGACGCCCTCTCCTGTCTGATTCAAGCAATGACTCGTGGAAGGAGAGCAAACTGAGAAAACACATACGCTAGAGTGAAGTTCCAAGGAACTGCCAGAGTGTCTATCAACACAGCCCGAGGATCCCTTGACGCGAACCTTGTCATTCTGACGAGAAGCCATGAGATCCAATTCCGGCTGCCCCCACTTGAGAACCAAGTAGGCAAACACCACCGGGTGAAGTTCCCTGGATGAAACGTCTGTCTGCTCGGAAAATCCGCTTCCTAATTGTCCACCCCTGGAATGTGGATCACAGACAGACAGTAATTGTGGATCTCTGCCCACTGAATAATCCTGGCTATCTCTGACATGGCTAAGGTACTCCGAGTTCCTCCCTGATGATTGATGTAAACCACTGATGTTATATAGTCCAACCGAAACCTGATAAACTGGGCTGAAGCTAACTGAGGCTAGGCCAGAAGAGCATTGAAGATTGCCCTCAGCTAAGATAACAAATAAACAGCTGAAGTCTTTTAATAAAAATAACAGATGAAATAAACGTTTCTGTCTCTTTAAATACTAAACAGTAACATTTTCTTTAAACATGCAGTGTTGGAATGATTAACAAAGAAATCTGCAGCAGTTCTCAGAAATCATGCTGAAGTGCCCAACCAAAATGTAAATATCATAAGGCTCCTCAAGTACGTCAGAGAGTAATGCCTATTAACCCCTTATTTCCTTTTGTGAAATATACATTTGAGAAAAAAAAAAAGAGATAAATAAAAGCAGTCAAACTGCACTCTCACAGCGTGGTATACCCGCAATGAAAGGGTAACAACACTGGACTGTGTGAGATGCTCTGCCCCCGGTATCTACATGAAGGAGAAGAGCGAAATCCCACACAGTCGTCACAGAGCTCCGCCCCTCGTGGGTGTGAAGACGCTCCAATTCCCGGCACTTGTACCTAGAGATAGAGTAAGCGCCGCAAACTAGCAACTACGCCCATCGTGGGCGTGTAGACTCTCCAACTCCCGGCACTTGTATGACTATGCCCTAAAGATAGAGAAAGCGCCCGAAAGTGGCGCGAACTAGCAACTCCGCCCATCGTGGGCGTGTAACAAACAATCTCCCGGTCGCCATTAAACTTTGTATAGATAGGACACCGGGAGCTAGTGAAACTGTACCCTCAGATACTTATTGGGGAAAATCAAGCTACCGCATATCATGTAGCACAATAAACCAACAAAGAGTGACCCATACACCATTTCCAAACGAAAAATGTTATAACATCACCACCTTAACATTTGCAGCCTGTAAAACCAAAAACGGAACCAGCTCCTGGACGTTACAGTCATAAACCGACATTAACTTCAGTGTCTGCATAAAATTAGCTGCCATAGACCTCTCCTACTAGGAGAGGTGACTTGTCCCATCACATTAAAAGCCCTATGTCTTAGCCCTTGCTTAAGTGACTGTCCAGTAACGCAGTGCTCACATAACCTTTTAAATTTAGGAGTCGTGGCCACATAAATAAAGTGCTCCACTTCTCTGAGATCCATTAATTGACCCAGAATAAAAAGTCAGCACTTACCTTGAAAGCTGTGCGACAGCATGGCAGTCCAGCATGTTTTGAGAGGTCCTTTCCCTCCCATAGCCCTGTGGACAAAGATTAGCCTGAGTTAAAAGTGCTTAGGCTGTTTGTATTAGGGCAGCAAATATGTATAGGAGGCGCAGTGAGAATTATGTCCCACCAGTTCCTATTGCTTTAAAGCCACCAAATGCCCTACTGTAGAGACTGATCTGGTCTAGGCTACACCCTAGAACAAAGTAGCACTCACTGGCACTACTTTAAAATAATAAACTCTTGATTGAAGAATCTAATCTAACACCTCACTTTACCTCTTCCTATCACTAACACAGGCAAAGAGAATGACTGGGTTGGGAGGGAAGGGAGGAACTATTTATACAGCTCTGCTGTGGTGCTCTTTGCCTCCTCCTGCTGACCAGGAGGCGATATCCCACAAGTAAGGATGAAATCCGTAGACTCATTGTATCTTGAAAAAGAAATAGATAAAGCAGAAATTTGACCCTTCAGGGTACTAGCAACTAAACCCTTCTCCAGACCCTCTTGGAGAAAAGACAAAATCCTAAGAAATCTAACTCTATTCCAAGAATAGCCTTTGGATTCACACCAATAAAGATATCTACACCATATCTTATAATAAATTCTTCTAGTCACAGGCTTGCGAGCCTGAATCAAAGTCTCAATGACCGACTCAGAAAACCCATGCTTAGATAGTATCAAGCGTACAATCTCCAAGCAGCCAGCTTCAGCGAAACAAGATTTGGATGAAAAAAAGGCCCCTGAAGAAGAAGGTCCTTCCTTAACGGAAGACTCCAAGATGAAAGAGATGACAACTCCACCAGATCCGCATACCAGATTCTGCGAGGCCATGCCAGAGCAAAGAGAATCACTGACGCCCTCTCCTGTTTAATTCAAGCAATGACTCATGGAAGGAGAGCAAACTGAGAAAACACATACGCTAGAGTGAAGTTCCAAGGAACTGCCAGAGTGTCTATCAACACAGCCCGAGGATCTCTTGACCTTGATGCGAACCTTGTCATTCTGACGAGAAGCCATGAGATCAAATTCCGGCTGCCCCCACTTGAGAACCAAGTAGGCAAACACCACCGGGTGAAGTTCCCTGGATGAAACGTCTGTCTGCTCGGAAAATCCGCTTCCTAATTGTCCACCCCTGGAATGTGGATCACAGACAGACAGTAATTGTGGATCTCTGCCCACTGAATAATCCTGGCTACCTCTGACATGGCTAAGGTACTCCGAGTTCCTCCCTGATGATTGATGTAAACCACTGATGTTATATAGTCCAACCGAAACCTGATAAACTGGGCTGAAGCTAACTGAGGCTAGGCCAGAAGAGCATTGAAGATTGCCCTCAGCTCTAAGATTTTCATGGGAAGAAGCGATTCCTCCTGAATCCATATACCCTGAGCCTTCAATGAGCCACAGACAGCTCCCCAACCTAGCAGGCTGGCCTCCGTGGTCACAATCACCCAGTAAGGTCTGCAAAAGACACCCACCACAGAAGAGAATCTCTTGTCACCTAATCCAGAACAATTTGCGGAGACAGATCTGCATAATTCCCGTCCCATTGTCTGAGCATCCATAACTGCAGAGGCCTGAGAAGGAACCAAGCAAATGAAAACATAATTTATGTAAGAACTTACCTGATAAATTCATTTCTTTCATATTAGCAAGAGTCCATGAGCTAGTGACGTATGGGATATACATTCCTACCAGGAGGGGCAAAGTTTCCCAAACCTTAAAATGCCTATAAATACACCCCTCACCACACCCACAATTCAGTTTAACGAATAGCCAAGAAGTGGGGTGATAAGAAAAAAGTGCGAAAGCATATAAAATAAGGAATTGGAATAATTGTGCTTTATACAAAAAAATCAAAACCACCACAAAAAAGGGCGGGCCTCATGGACTCTTGCTAATATGAAAGAAATGAATTTATCAGGTAAGTTCTTACATAAATTATGTTTTCTTTCATGTAATTAGCAAGAGTCCATGAGCTAGTGACGTATGGGATAATGATTACCCAAGATGTGGATCTTTCCACACAAGAGTCACTAGAGAGGGAGGGATAAAATAAAGACAGCCAATTCCTGCTGAAAATAATCCACACCCAGAATAAAATTTAATGAAAAAAACATAAGCAGAAGATTCAAACTGAAACCACTGCCTGAAGTACGTTTCTACCAAAAACTGCTTCAGAAAAAGAAAACACATCAAAATGGTAGAATTTAGTAAAAGTATGCAAAGAGGACCAAGTTGCTGTTTTGCAAATCTGATCAACCGAAGCTTCATTCTTAAACGCCCAGGAAGAAGAAACTGACCTAGTAGAATGAGCTGTAATCCTTTGAGGCGGAGTGTTACCCGACTCAACATAGGCATGATGAAATAAAGATTTCAACCAAGATGCCAAAGAAATGGCAGAAGCTTTCTGGTCTTTTCTAGAACCGGAAAAGATGACAAATAGACTAGAAGTCTTTCGGAAAGACTTAGTAGCTTCAACATAATATTACAAAGCTCTAACAGCATCCAAAGAATGCAATGATTTCTCCTTAGAATTCATAGGATTAGGACATAATGAAGGAACCACAATTTCTCTACTAATGTTGTTAGAATTCACAACCTTAGGTAAAAAATTCAAAAGAAGTTCGCAGCACCGCCTTATCCTGATGCAAAATCAGAAAAGGAGACTCACAAAAAAATAGTAGATAATTCAGAGACTCTTCTGGCAGAAGAGATGGCCAAAAGAAACAAAACTTTCCAAGAAAGTTATATAACGACCAAAGAATGCATGGGTTCAAAAGGAGGAGCTTGAAGAGCCCCCAGAACCAAATTCAAACTCCAAGGAGGAGAAATTGACTTAATGACAATTTTTATACGAACCAAAGGTTGTACAAAACAATGAATATCAGGAAGATTAGCAATCCTTCTGTGAAAAAGAACAGAAAGAGCAGAGATTTGTCTTACAAGAAACTTGCAGACAAACCTTTATCTAAACCATCCTGAAGAAATATAAGTCTTCCAGACTCTATAATATATCTCTCTAGATACAGATTTACGAGCCTGTCACATAGTATCAATCACAGAGTCAGAGAAACCTCTTTGACCAAGAATCAAGCGTTCAAACTCCACACCTTAAAACTAAGGTTTTGAGATCCTGATGGAAAAAAGAACCTTGAGACAGAAAGACTGGTCTTAACGGAAGAGTCCACAGCCGGCAAAAGGCCATCCGGACAAGATCCGCATACCAAACCTGTGAGGCCATGCTGGAGCTACCAGCAGGACAAACGAGCATTCCTTTAGAACATTGGAGAATACCCTTGGAAAAAGAACTAGAGGCGGAAAGATATAGGCAGGATGACACTTGTAAGGAAGAGATAATGCATCCACTGCCTCCGCCCGAGGATCCCGGGATCCGGACAGATACCAGGGAAGTTTCTTGTTTAGATGAGAAGCCATCAGATCTATTTCTGGGAGTTCCCACATTTGAACAATCTGAGGAAATACCTCTGGGTGAAGACCATTCGCCCAGGTGCAACGTTTGGCGACTGAGATAATCCGCTTTCCAATTGTCCATACCTGGGATATGAACCGCAGAGATTAGACAGGAGCTGGATTCCGCCCAAACCAAAATTCGAGATACTTCTTTCATAGCCAGAGGACTGTGAGTCCCTCCTTGATGATTGATGTATGCCACAGTTGTGACATTGTCTATCTGAAAACAAATGAACAACTCTCTCTTCAGAAGAGGCCAAGACTGAAGAGCTCTGAATATTGCACGGAGTTCCAAAATATTGATCGGAAATCTCACCTCCTGAGATTCCCAAACCCCTTGTGCCGTCAGAGACCCCCACACAGCTCCCCAACCTGTAAGACTTGCATCTGTTGAGATTATAGTCCAGGTCGGAAGAACAAGAAGCCCCCTGAACTAAACGATGGTGATCTGTCCACCATGTCAGAGAGTGCCGTATAATCGGTTTAAAAGATATTAATTGAGATATCTTTGAGTAATCCCTGCACCATTGGTTCAGCATACAGAGCTGAAGAGGTCGCATGTGAAAATGAGCAAAGGAGATCGCATCTGATGCGGCAGTCCTAAGACCTAAAATTTCCATGCATAAGGCTACCAAAGGGAATGATTGTGACTGAAGGTTTTGACAAGCTGATATCAATGTTAAACTTCTCTTGTCTGACAAGGACAGAGTCATAGACACTGAAACTATCTAGAAACCTAAAAAGGTTACCCTTGTCTGAGGAATCAATGAACTGATTGGTAAATTGATCCTCCAACCATGAACTTGAAGAAACAACACAAGTCGATTCGTATGAGATTCTTCGAAAATGAGAAGACTGAGCAAGTACCCAGATATCGTCCAATAAGGAAATACCAAAACCCTGTTCTCTGATTACAGAAAGAAGGGCACCGAGAACCAAAAAAAAAAATTCTTGGAACTGAGGCTAGGCCAAACGGTAGAGCCACAAAACTGGTAATGCTTGTCTAAAAAGAGAATCTCAGACACTAAAAGTGATCTGGATGAATCGGAATATGCAGATACACATCCTGTAAATCTATTGTAGATATATAATGCCCTTGCTAAACAAAAGGCAGGATAGTCCTACAGTAACCATCTTGAATGTTGGTATCCTTACACAACGATTCAATATTGATAGATCCGGAACTGGTCTGAAGGAATTGACCTTCTTTGGTACAATGAAGAGATAAAATAAAACCCCAGCCCCTGTTCCAGAACTGGAACTGGCATAATTAATCCAGCCAACTCTAGATCTGAAACACATTTCAGAAATGCTGAGCCTTTGCTGTGTTAACTGGGACACGGGAAAGAAAAAAATCTCTTAGCAGGAGGCCTTAACTGAAGCCAATTCTGTACCTTTCTGAAACAATGTTCTGAAACCAGAGATTGAGAACGGAATTGATCCAAATATCTTTGAAGAAAACGTAATCTGCCCCATACTAGCTGAGCTGGAATAAGGTCCGCACCTTCATGGGTACTTAGGAGCTGGCTATAGGTTTTCTATAAGGCTTGGATATACTCCAAACTGGAAATAGTTTCCAAACTGATACCTTTCCTGAGGATGAAGGATCAGGCTTTTGTTCCTTATTATGAGGAAAGGAACGAAAATGATTATTAGACCTAAATTTACCTTAGATTTTTTATCCTTTGGTAAAAAAGTTCCCTTCCTTCCAGAAACAGTTGAGATAATAATTTATTACCCTGGAAAGAAAGGGAAAGCAAAGGTGACTTAGAAGACATATCAGCATTCCAAGTTTAATCCATAAAGCTTTTCTAGCTAAAATAGCTAGAGACATATACCTGACATCAACTCTAATGATATCAAAAGATGGTATCACCAACAAAATTATTAGCATGTTATAGAATAATAATAATGCTATAAAATTATGATCTGTTACTTGTTGCGCTAAAGCTTCTAACCAAAAAGTTGAGGCTGCAGCAACATCCGCTAAAAATATAGCAGGTCTAAGAAGATTACCTGAACATAAGTAAGCTTTTCTTAGAAAGGATTCAATTTTCCTATCTAAAGAATCCTTAAATGAAGTACTATCTGCCGTAGGAATAGTAGCACATTTAGCAGGAGTAGAGACAGCCCCATAACCTTAGGGATTTTGTCCCAAAAAAACTCTAATCTGTCAGATGGCACAGGATATAATTGCTTAAACGTTTAGAAGGAGTAAAAGAATTACCCAAATTATTCCATTCCCTGGAAATTACTTCAGAAATAGCATCAGGGAGATTAAACACTTCTGGAATAACTACAGGAGATTTAAAAACCTTATTTAAACGTTTAGATTTAGTATCAAGAGGACCAGAATCCTCTATTTCTAATGCAATTAATACTTCTTTAAATAAAGAACGAATAAATTCCATCTTGAACAAATACAAAGATTTATCAGCATCAACCTCTGAGACAGAAACCTCTGAACCAGAAGAACCATTATCAGTATCAGAATGATGATGTTCATTTAAAAATTCATCTGAAAAAAGAGAAGTTTTAAAAGACTTTTATGTAAACTAGAAGGAGAAATAACAGACATAGCCTTCTTAATGGATTTAAAAAATAAAATCTCTTATGTTTATCAGGAACACTCTGAAAATTAGATGTTGACGGAACAGCAACAGGTAATGTAACAGTACTAAAGGAAATTTTATCTGCATTAATAAGTTTGTCATGACATGCAATACAAACAACAGCTGGAGAAACAGATACCAAAAATTATAGCAGATACACTTAGCTTGGTAGCTCCAGCACTAGACAGCGATTTTCCTGTAGTATCTTCTGACTCAGATGCAACGTGAGACATCTCGCAATATGTAAGAGAAAAAACAACATATAAAGCAAAATTGATCAAATTCCTTAAATGACAGTTTCAGGAATGGGAAAAAATGCCAAAGAACAAGCTTCTAGCAACCAGAAGCAATGGAAAAATAAGACTTAAATAATGTGGAGACAAAAGCGACGCCCTTATTTTTTAGCGCCAAATAAGACGCCCACATTATTTGGCGCCTAAATGCTTTTGGCGCCAAAAATGACGCCACATCTGGAACGCCGACATTTTTGGCGCAAAATAACGTCAAAAATGACGCAACTTCCAGCGACACGTATGACGCCGGAAACGGAAAAGAATTTTTGCGCCAAAAAAGTCCGCGCCAAGAATGACGCAATAAAATGAAGCATTTTCAGCCCCCGCGAGCCTAACAGCCCACAGGAAAAAAAGAGTCAAATTTTGAAGGTAAGAAAAAATGATTAATTCAAATGCATTATCCCAAATATGAAACTGACTGTCTGAAAAATAAGGAAAGTTGAACATTCTGAGTCAAGGCAAATAAATGTTTGAATACATATATTTAGAACTTTATAAACAAAGTGCCCAACCATAGCTTAGAGTGTCACAGAAAATAAGATTTACTTACCCCAGGACACTCATCTACATGTTGTAGAAAGCCAAACCAGTACTGAAACGAGAATCAGCAGAGGTAATGGTATATATAAGAGTATATCGTCGATCTGAAAAGGGAGGTAAGAGATGAATCTCTACGACCGATAACAGAGAACCTATGAAATAGACCCCGTAGAAGGAGATCACTGCATTCAAATAGGCAATACTCTCCTCACATCCCTCTGACATTCACTGCACGCTGAGAGGAAAACCGGGCTCCAACTTGCTGCGGAGCGCATATCAACGTAGAATCTAGCACAAACTTACTTCACCACCTCCATCGGAGGCAAAGTTTGTAAAACTGAATTGTGGGTGTGGTGAGGGGTGTATTTATAGGCATTTTAAGGTTTGGGAAACTTTGCCCCTCCTGGTAGGAATGTATATCCCATACGTCACTAGCTCATGGACTCTTGCTAATTACATGAAAGAAATGATCTTTATAACTGACACCATCAGACCGATTACCCCAAAACACGGAGCCCCTGACGGCCAAGGAGAAGACTGAAGGGCAAGACAAGAGTTGAAGATCTTTGTTCTTCTGGCTTCTGTCAGAAAAACCTTCATCTCTAGAGAATCGATAATAGTTCCCATGAATATCACGCTTGAAGATGGAACCAAGAAACTTTTTCCTAAATTCACCTTCTATCCATGGGATGCAGAAAAAACAACAACTCCTCCGTGTGGGAGATTGCTTGTTGAAAAGAGGACGCCTGAACCAGAATATCGTCCAGATAAGGCACAGCTGCAACACCCCGCAACTGGAGAACCGCTAACAACGCTCCCAGAACCTTTGAGAAAATTCTGGGAGCCGTTGCCAGGCCAAAAAGAAGTTCCACAAACTGAAAATGTTTGTCTAGGAACGCAAACCTCAAAAACTTGTGATAATCCTTGTGGATAGGAATATGTAGATACGCATCCTTTAGATCCACAGAAGTTATGAACTGACCTTCCTGAACCAGAGGAAGAATGGAACGAATAGTCTCCATCTTGAAAGACGAAACTGAGAAACTTGTTTACATTCTTGAGGTCTAGAACAGGTCTGAAAGTTCCCTCTTTTTTGGAAACCACGAACAGATTGGTGGAATAAAATCCCAGACCCAGTTACTGAATTGGAACAGGAACTATCACACCCAGGACGAACAGATCCTGAACAAATTTTTAAAATTCCTCTTTATCTGGTTTACAGATAACCTTGAAAGATGGAACCTGCCCCTGGGAGGAAAACTTTTGAACTCCGATTTGTATCCATGGTACACTATGTCCACCGCCCAGAAATCCGAAACATCCCAACCCAAGCCTGAGCGAACAGGGAAAGTCTGCCCCCCACAAGATCTGCTCCCAGACCGGGAGCAGACACTTCATGCTGACTTTGATTCAAAGACAGGCTTCAAAGACTGCTTCCCCTTGTTCCAAGCCTGATTGGACTTCCAGGAGGACTTGGACTGTTCCTACTTGGCAGAGGAAGAGGAAGGCTTGCCTGAAAAGTTTAGAAAGGAACGAAAATTACTCTAGCGTCCCTTAGACTTGTTTCTCTTATCCTGAGGGAGATAATGTCCCTTACCTCCCGTAATATCAGAAATAATCTCAGCTAAGCCTGGCCCAAACAAACAAAATCCTATCCCTGTAAAGAACAGACAAAAGTATAGACTTTGACAACACATCCGCAGAGCAGGACTTTAAAGGGACACTGAACCCAATTTTTTTCTTTTGTGATTCAGATAGAGCATGAAATTTTAAGCAACTTTCTAATTTACTCCTATTATCAAATTTTCTTTATTCTCTTGGTATTTTTATTTGAAATGCCGGCCCATTTTTGGTGAACAACCTAGGTTGTCCTTGCTGATTGGTGGATAAATTCATCCACCAATAAAAAACTGCTGTCCAGAGTTCTGAACCAAGAAAAAAAGCTTAGATGCCTACTTTTTCAAATAAAGATAGCAAGAGAAGGAAGAAACATTGATAATAGGAGAAAATTAGAAAGTTGCTAAAAATTGCATGCTCTATCTGAATCACGAAAGAAAAAAAATTGGGTTCAGTTTCCCTTTAACCATAAAGCCCTGCGAGCTGGAATAGCAAAACCAGAAATTTTTGCACCCAATCTGATGACCTGCAAAGAGTCAGCAATAGGAAACATCTACTTAAAAATCGGAGACGGGGAAAAAGGAACCCCAGTCTTCTCCCACTCCCGTGCAATAATCTCAGAAGTACGGTCAGGAACAGGAAAAACCTCCACCTCTGAGGGAACATCAAAAAACTTGTTAAGTTTACTAGAATTCTTTGGAGTAACTACTAGTGTAGTATCAGAGTCCTACAAAGTAGCCAAAACCTCCTTAAGCAGCGTCCGGAGGTGCTCACGCTTAAGTCTAAAAGTTACCATTTCAGAATCAGAAGAAGGAACTATACTATCAGAGTCTGAAACTTCGCCCTCAGACGCCATGGAAGAAACATTCAACATAGCCATACATTCAACATAGCCATACCTGATTCAGATACCTTCCTCACTGAATCCTTATACCTCCTTTTACGCTTCCCCTGTAACGCAGGAAAAATCCGCCAGGACATAAGTTATCGCAGAGAATATCTGGGTAGCAATGTCCTGCAAGGAAACTCAAACTGGAGTAGAAACACTGGTAACTGCATGAGATGACACTGAAAAATGGGACGCACGAAGAGAAAGCTGAGGCATATTCCAAACAGGAGACCCCTGCACAGCATCCACCTTAGCTAAAGATGGCTCAGATTCAAAATCTTATCCTTATACTGTAATGTCCCCTCATACATGAGGAACAAAAACAGAATTTATGCTTACCTGATAAATTACTTTCTCCAACGGTGTGTCCGGTCCACGGCGTCATCCTTACTTGTGGGAATATCTCTTCCCCAACAGGAAATGGCAAAGAGTCCCAGCAAAGATGGCCATATAGTCCCTCCTAGGCTCCGCCCACCCCAGTCATTCGACCGACGGACAGGAGGAAATATATATAGGAGAAACCATATGGTACCGTGGTGACTGTAGTTAGAGAAAATAATTCATCAGACCTGATTAAAAAACCAGGGCGGGCCGTGGACCGGACACACCGTTGGAGAAAGTAATTTATCAGGTAAGCATAAATTCTGTTTTCTCCAACATTGGTGTGTCCGGTCCACGGCGTCATCCTTACTTGTGGGAACCAATACCAAAGCTTTAGGACACGGATGAAGGGAGGGAGCAAATCAGGTTACCTAAACGGAAGGCACCACAGCTTGCAAAACCTTTCTCCCAAAAATAGCCTCCGAAGAAGCAAAAGTATCAAATTTGTAAAATTTGGCAAAAGTGTGCAGTGAAGACCAAGTCGCTGCCTTACATATCTGGTCAACAGAAGCCTCGTTCTTGAAGGCCCATGTGGAAGCCACAGCCCTAGTGGAGTGAGCTGTGATTCTTTCAGGAGGCTGCCGTCCGGCAGTCTCATAAGCCAATCGGATGATGCTTTTAAGCCAAAAGGAAAGAGAGGTAGAAGTCGCTTTTTGACCTCTCCTTTTACCAGAATAAACAACAAACAAGGAAGAAGTTTGTCTGAAATCTTTTGTAGCCTCTAAATAGAATTTTAGGGCACGGACTACGTCCAAATTGTGTAACAAACGTTCCTTCTTTGAAACTGGATTCGGACATAAAGAAGGTACAACTATCTCCTGGTTAATATTTTTTTTAGAAACAACCTTAGGAAGAAAACCAGGCTTAGTACGCAAAACCACCTTATCTGCATGGAACACCAGATAGGGTGGAGAACACTGCAGAGCAGATAACTCTGAAACTCTTCTAGCAGAAGAAATTGCAACCAAAAACAAAACTTTCCAAGATAGTAACTTAATATCTATGGAATGTAAAGGTTCAAACGGAACCCCTTGAAGAACTGAAAGAACTAGATTTAGACTCCAGGGAGGAGTCAAAGGTCTGTAAACAGGCTTAATCCTAACCAGAGCCTGAACAAATGCTTGAACATCTGGCACAGCTGCCAGTCTTTTGTGTAGTAAGACAAAGCAGAGATCTGTCCCTTTAAAGAACTTGTAGATAATCCTTTTTCCAAACCTTCTTGTAGAAAGGAGAGAATCTTAGGAATTTTTATCTTATTCCATGGGAATCCTTTGGATTCACACCAACAGATATATCTTTTCCATATTTTATGGTAAATCTTTCTAGTTACCGGTTTTCTGGCCTGAACCAGAGTATCTATCACAGAATCTGAAAACCCACGCTTTGATAGAATCAAGCGTTCAATCTCCAAGCCGTCAGCTGGAGGGAGACCAGATTTGGATGTTCGAATGGACCCTGAACAAGAAGGTCTTGTCTCAAAGGTAGCTTCCATGGTGGAGCCGATGACACATTCACCAGGTCTGCATACCAAGTCCTGCGTGGCCACGCAGGAGCTATCAAGATCACCGAGGCCCTCTCCTGATTGATCCTGGCTACCAGCCTGGGAATGAGAGGAAACGGTGGAAATACATAAGCTAGGTTGAAGGTCCAAGGTGCTACTAGTGCATCTACTAGAGTCGCCTTGGGATCCCTGGATCTGGACCCGTAGCAAGGAACCTTGAAGTTCTGACGAGACGCCATCAGATCCATGTCTGGAATGCCCCATAATTGAGTTATTTGGGCAAAGATCTCCGGATGGAGTTCCCACTCCCCCGGATGGAATGTCTGACGACTCAGAAAATCCGCCTCCCAGTTTTCCACACCTGGGATGTGGATCGCAGACAGGTGGCAGGAGTGATCCTCCGCCCATTGAATTATTTTGGTCACTTCTTTCATCGCCAGGGAACTCCTTGTTCCCCCCTGATGATTGATATACGCAACGGTCGTCATGTTGTCTGATTGGAACCTTATGAATCTGGCCTTTGCTAGCTGAGGCCAAGCCCTGAGAGCATTGAATATCGCTCTCAGTTCCAGAATGTTTATCAGGAGAAGGGACTCTTCCCAAGACCATAGACCCTGAGCTTTCAGGGATTCCCAGACCGCGCCCCAGCCCACTAGACTGGCGTCGGTCGTGACAATGACCCACTCTGGTCTGCGGAAGCTCATTCCCTGAGACAGATGGTCCAGGGTCAGCCACCAACAGAGTGAATCTCTGGTCTTCTGATCTACTTGAATCATTGGAGACAAGTCTGTATAGTCCCCATTCCACTGTTTGAGCATGCACAGTTGTAATGGTCTTAGATGAATTCGTGCAAAAGGAACTATGTCCATTGCTGCAACCATCAACCCTACTACTTCCATGCACTGCGCTATGGAAGGACGAGGAACAGAATGAAGAACTTGACAAGAGCTTAGAAGTTTTGATTTTCTGACCTCTGTCAGAAAAATCCTCATTTCTAAGGAATCTATTATTGTTCCCAAGAAGGGAACTCTTGTCGACGGGGACAGAGAACTTTTCTCTATGTTCACCTTCCATCCGTGTGATCTGAGAAAGGCCAGAACGAAGTCTGTATGAGCCTTTGCTTTTGACATGGACGACGCTTGTATTAGAATGTCGTCCAAGTAAGGTACTACTGCAATGCCCCTCGGTCTTAGAACCGCTAGAAGGGACCCTAGCACCTTTGTGAAAATCCTTGGAGCAGTGGCTAACCCGAATGGGAGGGCCACAAACTGGTAATGCTTGTCCAGAAAAGCGAACCTTAGGAACTGATGATGTTCTTTGTGGATAGGAATATGTAGGTACGCATCCTTTAGATCCACGGTAGTCATAAATTGACTTTCCTGGATAGTGGGTAGAATCGTTCGAATGGTTTCCATTTTGAACGATGGTACCCTGAGAAATTTGTTTAGGATCTTTAAATCCAGAATTGGTCTGAAGGTTCCCTCTTTTTTGGGAACTACGAACAGATCTGAGTAAAATCCCATTCCTTGTTCCTTCATTGGAACTGGGTGTATCACTCCCATCTTTAGCAGGTCTTCTACACAATGTAAGAACGCCTGTCTCTTTATTTGGTTTGAGGATAAGTGAGACATGTGGAACCTTCCCCTTGGGGGTAGTTCCTTGTATTCCAGAAGATAACCCTGAGAAACTATTTCTAGCGCCCAGGGATCCTGAACATCTCTTGCCCAAGCCTGAGCAAAGAGAGAGAGTCTGCCCCCCACTAGATCCGGTCCCGGATCGGGGGCTACTCCTTCATGCTGTTTTGTTAGCAGCGGCAGGCTTCTTGGCCTGCTTACCCTTGTTCCAGCCTTGCATCGGTTTCCAGGCTGGTTTGGGTTGTGAGGCATTACCCTCTTGCTTAGAGGATGCAGAATTAGAGGCCAGTCCGTTCCTGAAATTGCGAAAGGAACGAAAATTAGACTTATTTTTAGCCTTGAAAGACCTATCTTGTGGAAGGGCGTGGCCCTTTCCCCCAGTGATGTCTGAAATAATCTCTTTCAATTCTGGTCCAAATAGAGTTTTACCCAAATTTCAGAGCTTTAACCCTTAAAATAACGGAACCGGAGCCGTTTATAAATTTAACCCCTATACAGTCCCAGCTATAGTCTTTGCTGAGACCCAACCAAGCCCAGAGGGGAATACGATACCAAATGACGCCTTCTAGGAGCTTTTCCAGCAATTTTTAGATCCTCACACATGCATCTGCATGCCCTGCTCTCAAAAAACAACTGTGCAGTAATGGCGCGAAAATGAGGCTCAGTCTACAACTAGGAAGGCCCCCTGACTGGAAAAGGTGTCTAACACAGTGCCTGCCGTTTAATAAACGTTCCCCAAGTTTATAAATGCAAATTGTCAGCATAAATATGAATAAAATGCCCAAATAAAGCAATCGATTTAGCCCATAAAAAATGTCTACCAGTTTTTTAGCCCATAATAAGCCCTTTATTCTGTTTGTTTGACTAAGGAAATGGCTTACCGGTCCCCATGAGGGGAAATGACAGCCTTCCAGCATTACATCATCTTGTTAGAAATATGGCTAGTCATACCTTAAGCAGAAAAGTCTGCTAACTGCTTCCCCCAACTGAAGTTACTTCATCTCAACAGTCCTATGTGGAAACAGCAATCGATTTTAGTTACTGTCTGCTAAAATCATCTTCCTCTCACAAACAGAAATCTTCATCCTTTTCTGTTTCAGAGTAAATAGTACATACCAGCACTATTTTAAAATAACAAACACTTGATAGAAGAATAAAAACTACATTTAAACACCAAAAAACTCTTAACCATCTCCGTGGAGATGTTGACTGTGCAACGGCAAAGAGAATGACTAGGGTGGGCGGAGCCTAGGAGGGACTATATGGCCAGCTTTGCTGGGACTCTTTGCCATTTCCTGTTGGGGAAGAGATATTCCCACAAGTAAGGATGACGCCGTGGACCGGACACACCAATGTTGGAGAAAAGGCATTGGAGGTACAATTAGAGTCAAAACACAAGCTGCATGTAACAACCTGCAAAGCCTTTTCCATCTTTACCAAAAACAAAACAAATTGGCTTCAAAAAATTTGAAAATAAAAAACGTTACTGTCCCTTTAAATTTGAAAACGCAACTTTTTTACTGCAGAAACATACAATTGCTTTTAAAGCTAAAAAACACCTTCAAGCAGCCTCCTTACCTCAACAGACCCTGCTGAGGTGCCTACCTGACCCCCTGAAGCCGGAAAATACTCCTGACGATCCGGACCCAGCAGCCTTTGAAAGGAAATGCAAACTGCAAAAAAAAGCAGCCCTTAGCTCCCAGAGAAGCTCCACACACCGGAACAAACAAGGAAGTGATCCAGAAAACACCAAACAGAATTGCCGCCTCAGAATAAGCCCCATTTGTGGGCGTCACTAAAAGTCCGGCTTCCTTTGCTATTTTCCTTATAGAAAAAAGCTGGTTAAAAAAAAACATACAGAGCCTCTCCTAAGTGTCACACGGTGCCCAAATGCTGCCCAAACAAGCCCACACTGGTTTAACAGTCCCTGTACCCATCAAAGTGCCAAACTCTTTAAATAAAGAAAATAAAAACCGGCACTTAACTGAGACAAATCTGCCCGGCAGCAGGGCAGCTCACAGATATGGAAAGGCTTCCTCCCCCATAGACCCGTGGAACAAATGAAGGACTGACTACTCCAAATAAGGCAGCACCAAACATGGAAGGCACAGTGAAATGAAAAATCGCACCAGTTTCCAAGTGCTCAAAAGCCACCACAGCTCTACTGAAGAGACTGATGTGGAATACAGCTAGACCCCAGTAAAAACAAAATTTATGCTTACCTGATAAATTTATTTCTCTTGTGGTGTATCCAGTCCACGGATTCATCCATTACTTGTGGGATATTCTCCTTCCCAACAGGAAGCTGCAAGAGGATCACCCACAGCAGAGCTGTCTATATAGCTCCTCCCCTAAATGCCACCTCCAGTCATTAGACCGAAGACAAGCAAGAGAAAGGAGAAACTATAGGGTGCAGTGGTGACTGTAGTTTAAAAATAAAAAACACCTGCCTTAAAATGACAGGGCGGGCCGTGGACTGGATACACCACAAGAGAAATAAATTTATCAGGTAAGCATTCATTTTGTTTTCTCTTGTAAGGTGTATCCAGTCCACGGATTCATCCATTACTTGTGGGATACCAATACCAACGATATAGGACACGGATGAAGGGAGGGACAAGGCAGGCGCTTAAACGGAAGGCACCACTGCCTGTAAGACCTTTCTCCCAAAAATAGCCTCCGAAGAAGCAAAAGTATCAAATTTGTAGAATTTAGAAAAAGTATGAAGCGAAGACCAAGTCGCCGCCTTACAAATCTGTTCAACAGAAGCCTCATTTTTAAAAGCCCATGTGGAAGCCACCGCTCTAGTGGAATGAGCTGTAATTCTTTCAGGAGGCTGCTGGCCAGCAGTCTCATAAGCTAAGCGGATTATACTTCTTAACCAAAAAGAAAGAGAAGTTGCTGAAGCCTTTTGGCCTTTCCTCTGTCCAGAGTAGACAACAAACAATGCAGATGTTTGACGAAAATCTTTAGTAGCTTGTAAATAAAACTTTAAAGCACAAACCACGTCAAGATTGTGTAAAAGACGTTCTTTCTTTGAAGAAGGATTAGGACACAGTGACGGAACAACAATCTCCTGATTGATATTCTTATTAGATACCACCTTAGGAAGAAACCCAGGTTTGGTACGCAAAACTACTTTATCTCCATGGAAGATCAGATAAGGGGAATCACACTGCAAGGCAGATAACTCTGAAACTCTTCGAGCCGAAGAGATAGCTACCAGAAACAGAACTTTCCAAGATAAAAGCTTGATATCTATGGAATGCAGAGGTTCAAACGGAATCCCTTGAAGAACTTTAAGAACTAAATTTAAACTCCAAGGCGGAGCAACAGGTTTAAACACAGGCTTGATTCTAACTAAAGCCTGACAAAATGCCTGAACGTCTGGAACATCCGCCAGACGCTTGTGCAAAAGAATAGATAATATCCTGGGAATCCTGACTTTACTCCATGAGTAACCCTTGGATTCACACCAATGAAGATATTTACACCATATTTTATGATAGATTTTCCTGGTGACAGGCTTTCGAACATGATTTAAGGTATCAATGACCGACTCGGAGAAACCACGTTTTGATAAAATCAAGCGTTCAATCTCCAAGCAGTCAGACGCAGAGAAATTAGATTTGGATGGTTGAAAGGACCCTGAAGTAGAAGGTTCTGCCTCAGCGGTAGAATCCATGGTGGAAGGGATGACATGTCCACCAGATCTGCATACCAAGTTCTGCTTGGCCACGCAGGTGCTATCAAAATCACCGAAGCTCTCTCCTGCTTGATCTTGGCAATCAGACGAGGGATCAGAGGAAACGGTGGAAACGCATAAGCCAGGTTGAAAGACCAAGGCGCTGCTAGAGCATCTATCAGCGCTGCCTTGGGATCCCTGGACCTGGATCCGTACCAAGGAAGCTTGGCTTTCTGACGAGACGCAATGAGATCCAGTTCTGGTTTGCCCCAAAGTTGCAAACTCCCCCGGATGAAAAGTCTGCCGACTTAAAAAATCCGCCTCCCAGTTCTCTACTCCTGGGATATGGATAGCTGATAGATGGCAAGAGTGAACCTCTGCCCATAGAATTATTTTTGAAACCTCCAACATTGCTAGGGAACTCCTTGTTCCCCCTTGATGGTTGATGTAGGCTACAGTCGTGATATTGTCCGACTGAAATCTGATGAACCTGACCGCAGCTAGCTGAGGCCAAGCCTGAAGAGCATTGAATATCGCTCTTAGTTCCAGAATGTTTATCGGAAGGAGTGTCTCCTCCTGAGTCCACAAGCCCTGAGCTTTCAGGGAGTTCCAGACTGCACCCTAGCCCAGAAGGCTGGCATCTGTTGTTACTATTGTCCAATCTGGGCTGCGGAAGGTCATACCCTTGGACAGATGGACCTGAGATAGCCACCAGAGAAGAGAATCCCTGGTCTCTTGATCCAGATTTAGTAGAGGGGACAAATCTGTGTAATCCCCATTCCACTGACTGAGCATGCAGAGTTGCAGCGGTCTGAGATGTAGGCGGGCAAACGGCACTATGTCAATTGCCGCTACCATTAAGCCGATAACTTCCATACACTGAGCAACTGAAGGGCGAGAAGTAGAATAAAGAACACGGCAGGAATTTAGAAGTTTTGACAACCTGGCCTCTGTCAGGTAAATCTTCATTTCTACAGAATCTATCAGAGTCCCTAGGAAGGAAACTCTTGTGAGAGGGGATAGAGAACTCTTTTCTTCGTTCACTTTCCACCCATGCGACCTCAGGAATGCCAGAACAATGTCTGTATGGGACCTGGCAATTTGAAAATTCGACGCCTGTATTAGAATGTCGTCTAGGTAAGGGGCTACTGCTATACCCCGCGGCCTTAGGACCGCTAGGAGTGACCCCAGAACCTTTGTAAAGATTCTTGGTGCCGTAGCTAACCCAAAGGGATGAGCCACAAACTGGTAATGCCGGTCTAGGAAGGCGAACCTGAGAAACCGATGATGATCTCTGTGTATCGGAATGTGCAGATAAGCATCCTTTAAGTCCACGGTAGTCATATATTGACCATCCTGGATCATAGGTAGGATGGTTCGAATAGTCTCCATCTTGATGGATGGGACCCTGAGGAATTTGTTTAGGATCTTGAGATCTAAGATTGGTCTGAAGGTTCCCTCTTTCATGGGAACCACAAACAGATTTGAATAGAAGCCTTTCCACTGTTCCTCCTTTGGAACTGGGTGTATCACTCCCCTAACTAGGAGGTCTTGAACACAATGTAAGAATGCCTCTCTCTTTATCTGGTTTGCAGATAATTGTGAGAGATTAAATCTTCCTTTTGGGGAAGAAGCTTTGAAGTCCAGAAGATATCCCTGGGACACGATTTCCAACGCCCAGGGATCCTGGACATCTCTTGCCCAAGCCTGGGCGAAGAGAGAAAGTCTGCCCCCTACTAGATCCGTTACCGGATCGGGGGCTGATCTTTCATGCTGTCTTAGAGGCAGCAGCAAGTTTTTTGGCCTGCTTTCCTTTGTTCCAAGCCTGGTTAGGTCTCCAGACCGGCTTGGACTGGGCAAAATTTCCCTCTTGTTTTGTATTAGAGGAAGTTGAAGCTGCGCCACTCTTGAAGTTTCGAAAGGCACAAAAATTAGACTGTTTGGTCCTTAATTTGTTGGACCTATCCTGAGGAAGGGCGTGACCTTTTCCTCCAGTAATATCAGAAATGATCTCCTTCAGTCCAGGCCCGAATAGGGTCTGCACCTTGAAGGGAATGTTAGAAGCTTAGACTTTGAAGTAAAGTCAGCTGACCAGGCTTTAAGCCATAGCGCCCTACGCGCCTGAATAGCAAAACCTGAGTTCTTGGCCGTTAGTTTGGTTAAATGAACAACGGCGTCAAACAAATGAATTGGCTAGTTTAAGAGCTTTAAGCTTGTCAAGGATATCATCCAATGGGGTTTCTACCTGTAGAGCCTCTTCTAGAGACTCAAACCAGAAAGCCGCAGCAGCAGTGACAGGGGCAATGCATGCAAGGGGCTGGAGAATAAAACCTTGTTGAATAAAAATTTTCTTAAGGTAACCCTCTAATTTTTTTGTCCATTGGATCTAGAAAAGCACAACTGTCCTTGACAGGGATAGTTGTACGCTTCGCTAGAGTAGAGACTGCTCCCTCCACCTTAGGGACCATTTGCCACAAGTCCCGTGTAGCTGCATCTATGGGAAACATCTTTTTAAAAACAGGAGGGGGAGAGAACGGTACACCTGGTCTATCCCATTCCTTAGTAATAATTTCTGAAAACCTCTTAGGTATTGGAAAAACATCAGTGTAAACAGGCACTCCATAGTATTTATCCAATTTACACAATTTCTCTGGGACTACAATGGCGTCACAGTCATCCAGAGTTGCTAAAACCTCCCTGAGCAACATGCGGAGGTGTTCAAGCTTAAATTTAAATGTAGACATATCAGAATCAGGTTGAAGTGTCTTCCCTGAGTCAGAAAAATCACCCACAGATAGAAGCTCTCCTTCTTCGGCTTCTGCACATTGTGAGGGTATATCAGACATAGCTACTAAAGTGTCAGAGAGCTCTGTATTTGTTCTAGCCCCAGAGCTGTCTCGCTTTCCTTGTAACCCTGGCAGTTTGGACAATACTTTTGTAAGAGTATGATTCATAACTGCCGCCATGTCTTGTAAAGTATACGCAATGGGCGCGCTATATGCACTTGGCGCCCCTTGAGCGGGAGTTAAAGGCTCTGACACGTGGGGAGAGTTAGTCGGCATAACTTCCCCCTTGTCAATTTCCTCTGGTGATAAATCTTTTAAAGCCAGAATATGATCTTTATAACTTATAGTAAGATCAGTGCATTTGGTACACATTCTAAGAGGGGGTTCCACAATGGCTTCTAAACATAATGAACAAGGAGTTTCCTCTATGTCAGACATGTTTAACAGACTAGTAATGAGACCAGCAAGCTTTGAAAACACTTTAATTAATGTGAAAAAGCAGAATATAAAAAACGGTACTGTGCCTTTAAGGGAAAAAAACAAACACAAAAACTGCAAAACAGTGAAAAAAGCAGTTAACTATGAAATTTTTACAGTGTATATAATAGACTAAAATAGCATTGTACCCACTTGCAAATGGATGATTAACCCCTCAGGTTCAAAAACAAAGCAAAAAAACGGTAAAAACAGTTATAACAGTCACAAGCAAACTGCCACAGCTCTACTGTGGCTCCTACCTTCCCATAAAACGACTTTTGTAGGCACAAAAACCCTTTACAGAGATCCAATATGTCAGGGGACTCCTTCAGGGAAGCTGGATGTCTAAGAATGTAAAAACAACTGCGCAATTAGAGCGCGAAAATATGCCCCTCCCACCATGCACTCAAAGTCAGAGGGCCTTAAAAAACTATTCCTAGGAGTAAAATAACAGCCATGTGGAAACTAGGCCCCAAATAAAGATTTATCACCTCAGTAAAAAACGTTCTTTATATATATGCAAACGTTTTACATACTAAGCCGTAATAGAAAGTAATATGAAAATTACCCTTTACTGCAAGCATGATGCCAGTTGTTTATTAAATCACTGCAATCAGGCTTACCTTAACTATATCAGGCACTGTCAGCATTTTCTAGTTCTTATCATCCTCTAGAAAATAATATACTGAACATACCTCAGGGCAGTTAATTCTGCAGGCCGTTATCCCAGCTGAAGTTTCCCCCTACTCTTCAGTTATGTGCGAGAACAGCAGTGGACCTTAGTTACAACCTGCTAAGATCATCAAAAACCTCAGGCAAATTATTCTTCTAATTTCTGCCTGAGGTAAAAAAACAGTACAACGCCGGTACCGTTTAAAAATAACAAACTTTTGATTGAAGATAAGCTACACTAATTCACCACATCTCTCTAGCTACTTCCCTTGTCGAGAGCTGCAAGAGAATGACTGGAGGTGGCAGTTAGGTGAGGCGCTATATAGACAGCTCTGCTGTGGGTGATCCTCTTGCAGCTGTTGGGAAGGAGAATATCCCACAAGTAATGGATGAATCCGTGGACTGGATACACCTTACAAGAGAAAAACAGAACAGCCAGTTCTGCTTTTAAAAATAAAACAAAAACACTCTTCATTGAAGAATCTTCAGACACCTAAAAACATTACCACCTCCTTGCTGAAGGCAAAGAGAATGACTAGGGGTCGTTGGTAAGACGAGTGGTATTTAACAGCTTTGCTGTGGTGCTCTTTGCCGCCTCCTTCTGGTCAGGAGTGATACTCCCTATAGTAATTATGATGATCCATGGACTCACCATGTCATTAGAAAGAAAAGTAGTTTAGCACTAAGAACCTCTTGATGCAGTGTGTGAATAAACCTTGCAAGAGACTAGTATAATTTGGCACAAGATTAAAAAGTTCACTTGACTTGTGTGTAAAATGATTTTCTTGCAACTATTTCTACGAAGGTCACCTTAGTGGTCATTTAGGTCATGAGAAAACGTCAAGCCAATTATTAAATGAGAGAACACAAATATAATAAAGCGCTAGTTATGTCTAATATTTGTACTAGCTGATTAGACACACACACAAGAAAAAATCTTAGATATGTTAAAGGGACAACACCAGAATTATTGTGGTTTTAAAAGATAGATAATCCCTTAATTACCAATTCCCCAGTTTTGCATAACCAACACAGTTATAATTATACACGTTTTACCTCTGTAATTACCTTGTATCTAAGCCTCAGCAGACTGCCCCCTTATTTCAGTTCTTTTAACTGACTTGCAGTTTATCCAATCAGAGCTGTCTCCATGGTAAATTCACGTGCAAGAGCTCAATGTTATCTATATGAAACACGTGAACTAAAGCCCTCTAGTGATGAAAAAATGCATTTAGATTAGAGGCGGCCTTCAAGGTCTAAGAAATTAGCATATAAACCTCCTAGGTTTAGCTTTCAACTAAGAATACCAAGAGAACAAAGCAAAATTGGTGATAAAAGTAAATTGGAAAGTTGTTTAAAATTACATGCCCTATTTGAAACATTAAAGTTTTTTTTGGACTTGACTGTCCCTTTAAGAAAATACAAATTGCCCTATGAATAAGAAGAATCTGATTAATTGGTTGTAACACAGCATCTGTTCTGACTCATCACTTTATAAAGCCCCAATCCTATTTTTATATATACTGTAGATCTCAAATATCCTAACATTTGGATATTAGAATATTATAACCTGGCACCAGATGCAAAGTATAGAAACTGATGATTCCTGGAATAGGACAGGGTGAATAGTATGTAGGCAGGGCCAATTGATGAAGAACGGAGGAGTCTAAGGCCCTGATGAGCGAACACTCATGAAGAGAAATCACACAGAATCTTTTTTTTTTTTTTTAGACCTTCTGGATGTAAAGAGACATATACATTACAATAGAACACTGCATACCAAGATAAACAGCTCTCAAGCAGTTTTTTTCCTGGGCACTGGATTACAGGAGCTTTGTTTCTTGAGGATCTGCTTTGTGTGTATAGTGTGCAGCGTGAAGAAAGCTGAATTCCTTGGGTCAAATGGAAAATACACTTGGAGCAGATACCTTACATGCATTGTGGATTAAACAGCTCTCAAACTAAAATTTACTTTTATAAAATTCTTTGAGGGGCTTCACAATACTGACGAGACCTCTTAGATAGTCTTGCCAGAGTGGAGAGCTTTAGGTCATCATGCCTTTAGTGTTCCTGGGTAGGGCAAGGCTATTTCTGTGCACAGTTTGGTCAGTTCAAGGTCTTCTTTGACCAAAATGGGGTAGAAAAATCAAAAGGAATAAAGAAAAAACAGAATCCAATTAAAAAGACAGATACACTGAGATATGGGTGAAGAGCAGAATGAGTGGGTAAAATGCTGGACTTCAGGTAATACACAAAAAGCTTTTGGATGTAGCAATCAATTTATGCTGAATGTCACTGGGACTATCACGAGACAGACACAGAGCTTAATGAGCATTCAATAACACTCTGAATCTACATTCCATTTATGCCACAGCATGTACACAACCATTTTCTTTCAACACAACAATGCTCTTTAGTTTTATTTATTTTGAAACGGCACTGTACCAACACAACATTTCCTAGATAGAATAACTAACTAAATGCAGATACACAAAGGAAATGTACTGTAAAATAATACAGCTAATTGCTGTGTTGCTTACTTTTTAAATTGCACAGCTAAACTCAGTATCTGGAAATAGCTAAAACATGTTTATCCCTTTAAAGAGATACAAAACACAAACATTTTCTTTTATGAGTCAGACGGAGCAAACCATTTAAAAAAAAGTTTACAATTTACTTCTATCATCAAATTTGCTTAGTTCCCAAGATATTCTGTGTTGAAGAGATATCTAAGTAGGCTTCTGGAGCACTATATGGCAATAAATAGTGCTGCCATCTAGTGCTCTTGCAAATGGATAACATTTGTGCTAAATTTCTGCCATATAGTGTTTGAGAAATGAGCCAGCTCCTAAGCATATGTGCCTGCTTTTCAACAAAGGATACCAAAAGAACGAAGAAAAAGTGATAGACTTAAATTAGAAAGTTGTTTAAAATTTAGCAGTCTGCACTGGGGTAATGTCCCTAGAAGAGTCGGAAGAAATATGCTTGGTTTTATGATTACGCTTACTTGTGGGAGAGCAGCCATAATTCCCGACACCGTTGATTGTAAAGGGTCCATAAAAATCCTTCATGCCTAATGTACAGCAACAACCTGAGATTGTCCTACAGATGAAGACATCTGTGTAGACTGTGACTGTAAAACTGACGTTTAACAGGGATTACAAAGTTGTGCAGACGGGAACAATGTGGCCTGTTTGCAAAGTAAGCATCTGTTAGCAACCAGATTTTCCCTCAGAAATATTAGAATCCATAGCGACAGTTGTAGAATGCTCCATAATGTACCACAATAAGTATAGACTGTAATTTAGGTACTAGCTATGAAAAATTAAATAATCTCAAATTGCAAAAGAATTTGCATATATAATGATCCTCAAAAAAGCCAAGCTGTGATTTGCGAAACGTACCTCGGAGTGTGGTGACATCACATGAAAGGTGGAGTCTTGTACCATACTGAACCGATAACGGCATTCATTAGACATTATGAAAACACGGTCTTTGTTTGCGGTGGTTGTTTGCTTTGGACAGTCTTGTTTGTATGCCTTGTGACCTCACTTATTTTATAATAAATTGTTCTATTTTATCCACTTCTGAGTCTTTCCATGCAGAGTTTTAAGCCATTTGGGACCTCAATCTTTGCCTTGGTCTCCTACTTGGAGTCCTCCTGTGCCTGAAAATCAAGAGCTTGATTTTGAAGCTCTAGAGTATGCGAGTACCCTTTCTGCCTCTGTATGAGCTATTGATTATCAGCAGGACTTCACCTTCTTTTTTCCTGAGGTTTACCTGGAAAGATCTAAAACAGTCACCTCCTTTGGGACCTTTTAAATATATCCTTTTGTGCACTATCACATTTTTTCTGTGTTACTATTTTTATTGGATTGTGATTTGAGCAAGTTTGTATATTGTTTTGATACATATATAAATATATATATATATATATATATATATATATATATATATATATATACACACACACACACACATATATATATATATATATATATATACATATATATATATATATATACACACACACATACATATACACACACACATATATATATATATATATATATATATATATATTTTAAAAAGTGTTTTATGCGTGGGAGATGAGAGTTACCTCTCAACAGCCACTAGCGGGCGCTTAAATAAATGTACAGACCAGAACAAGCTGCTGTGTATGTGTATAAGATGTGACCAGACGATTGTTCCCTTAAATCTATCAGTCACTGCTAGGTAGTATGTAAAGATAAGGATTTTTACACTTCACTGCGCTATGTCTATTTGATCAATATATATCAGTAGATTTAATGGTAAAAACTATAAACACATCAGTAACCCTATTGGTGTATTAATATTAAACACCCGTATAGTTATAAAATGTGAAGAAAGAAAGATTTTTTTCCCTTCCTTAGGTGTACCATACAGTATAGGGTACAAAATGTTGTAAAACAATGTAACAGACTCGTCTTAAAATATGCTTAATGCAGGTGCCATGTGTGACTCTTTGCAGTAATATAGGTTACACAGACATTTTACCCACTAAACAATTTTAAACCTGCGGAGCAGTTAGTTTTTAGAACACATTTGTAAAGTAGAAGATAGGAGTTCAAAGTCAGTTAAAGGGACATAATACTCATATGCTAAATCACTTGAAACTGATGCAGTATAACTGTAAAAAGCTGACAGGAAAATATCACCTGAGCTTCTCTATGTAAAAAAGGAAGATTTTACCTCACAATCTCCTCAGCTCACCAGAGTAAGTTCTGTGTAAAAAGTTATACTCAGCTGTTCCCAGCTGCAGGTAAACAAATTTTAAAAAATGAAGAAATGAACAGCAGCCAATCAGCATCAGCAGTGCTGAGGTCATGAACTCTTACTGTGATCTCATGAGATTTCACTTAACTCTCATGAGATTTCATAGTAAGCTTCCTTTACCGGATTGGTGAAATAATATGAGAGTGCACGATGCTAGTCCCTTCAGATGTCCCAGGACAAACACACTAAAATGCTGCTTAGAAATCCTTTACAATGGGAGGTGGCTACTGAGGAACTTTTGAGGTAAAATATCTTTCATTTTTACATAGAGATGTTCAGGTGATATTTTCTAATCCGCTTTTTACAGCTATGCTGCATCAATTTCAAGTGTTTAAACATTTGGGTATTATGGCCCTTTAAGTGATCACAAAAGTTTTAGCAACTAGATACGGTTGCACAATAAAATATCCCTTATCGGGCTTCTTCCCGGGTTTCAGACTCGCTTCATGGTCAAAGTGTAAATGAGCGGTGTTGTTGTCATCATCAAGTATAAACCGGACAAGACGTACTCCACCAACCACAAGGAAGTTCTACACTAAACTCTAATTAGAGCACGAAGCATACAGACAAATCCAGAGAGTCTTGGGTAATAAAGAAACACCGGGACACCAAGGAAGTCTGCACCATACTCGAAAGGAGCACGAAGTATACAGACGCCAACTGAGAGTCTCGCGAAAGAAAAGAACAGCGGATCATCTGTGATGTGCACCAGACTTACCTCATACGATTGAGGGTACCTGCTGTAAGTAGGGAAGAAGCCCGATAAGGGATATTGTATTGTGCAACCGTATCTAGTTGCTAAAACTTTTGTGATCACTTAATTGACTTTGAACTCCTATCTTCTACTTTACAAATGTGTTCTAAAAACTAACCGCTCCGCAGGTTTAAAATTGTTTAGTGGGTAAAATGTCTGTGTAACCTATATTACTGCAAAGAGTCACACATGGCACCTGCATTAAGCATATTTTAAGACAAGTCTGTTACATTGTTTTACAACATTTTGTACCCTATACTGTATGGTGCACCTAAGGAAGGGAAAAAAATCTTTCTTTCTTAACATTTTATAACTATACGGGTGTTCAATATTAATACACCAATAGGGTTACTGATGTGTTTATAGTTTTTACCATTAAATCTACTGATATATATTGATCAAATAGACATAGCGCAGTGAAGTGTAAAAATCCTTATCTCTATATATATATATATATATATATATATATATATACACATACACACACACATTATATATATATATATATATATATATATATATATATATATATATATATATATATATATATATATATATATACACACACATCCAAACGTAAAAAGCACTCACCGGGTCTTGAAGCAGAAAAGAAGTTTAATGTTCGTGACGTTGCGGGGTTGCCCCCGTCCTCAGACAATTTAGTTATTTTTGCCTTTTAAAGCACCCAGGGCATGATGGATTAATTTTTGTTCCTGAGAGTGCTATACCTATTTGGATTACACAGAATCAAATTTCCCCTTTTGAAGTAGTTATGGACACATTTTTTTTATGTCACTGACAATAGTAGATATATGTTAAAGTATTTGCACCCCGTGAATCAACAGTAGTAGCAAAATTTGGGTATGGGCCCAGACCCCTGTATGGTGACCGAGCCGCACTCAGCACTACCTGATCCCCTGAAGATTTTAAGTGCTTCTTACCCCCCTCAACGACCAGGCACAGTCCGGTGGCAGGAGAACTGCAGAATCTTCCCATCCGTCTGATGGAGATGCTGCAGACTGAGGAGAGAAGCAGCGAGCGTGCCAAAAACCCGCCCCCTGTGGCTGGAAATGTTCTGTTCCACAGCCATAGGGAAAAGGCACAATTGCTGCCTACAACTCCTGCGACTGTACACTTGCGGTCCCCAATGTGAGACCGAAGCGCTAGTAGTGCAGTCCCTAAAAGTCTTAAAGGGACAGAATGCTCAAAAGTCAACAGCAGTAGTGGACCTACTCAACAGAGGGCCCTGGTGGAAAATCTTTCTTGGGCCCCCAAAGGTAACTCAATAGTAATACTATACATGCTGTTCTGTGTAATGATTTTAAAGATATATATATAAATAGATAGATAGAGACGGACTAACAACCTGCAGTAATAAAATACTCCCCTGCATTGGGATTGTACACATTTGCCATATGTGTTTGTATCGACTGGCTGTTATGGGCTCCCCAACACTTGGGTCCTAGTGCCACTGCACCAATGGTAGTTCCGCCCCTGGTCCACAGTACCCAGGCCCCACCAGAATATCAATAAAGAATTGCCCAAGAATCCATCCTTGAGTTATACCAATGTTTGACCTGTGCAGGACAAAATATGCACTGCTTACTAAGCAGTGTATCACTTACATGGCCCTTAGCGATCCTCCGCCTGCTTATCATGCTGTACTTAGCTTCCTCCAGATTTGTCATTGCTGAAGTAAGTACAGAGGAGCTGCGGGCAGGGGATCGCCAGTCCAGCTTTGCTAAAGAGAAAAGTATTTTTAAAAATACGGTGCAATGTAAAGTTTCATGAATGAAAGTGCCCCTGTTTTTAATAGTATTTTTAAAAACCGGGCACTAATTCAAGAAAGTTTAGATTTACTTTAAGGAAAAATATTTTTTGAAGAAGTAAAACACTTTTTTTGTGTATAAATGAGTACTAATCAAATGCAAACAAGGTTAACCTTTAAAATAAAAACATAAATTATGCTTACCTGATGATTTCCTTTTCTTCTGATGGAAAGAGTCTACAGCTGCATTCATTACTTTTGGGAAATAAGAACCTGGCCACCAGAAGGAGGCAAAGACAACCCAGCCAAAGGCTTAAATACTCCTCCCACTCTCCTCACCCCCCAGTCATTCTGCCGAGGAACAAGGAACAGTAGAAGAAATATCAGTATGAAAGGTGCCAGAATACCCAATACCCACACTATAGAGGACACTGAATGCCAAGACAGGAGGGTACAATGAACTTCTACCCAATAAAAAACCCTGCTTCGTCCAAAGCCAAGAAAATTGTAAGAGGAAAAGCCCCAATGACACTGACTCGCAGTTAGACCAGAAGTCAAACTAGAGACCGCAAACGGACTTGACTGAGCCAACAGTTCTCCAAGAGACACTGTCGCCCAACAAACGCCCAAACAGGGAAAGGAGGCCACGCCTATACCAAGCGAAACCCTAGATAAGACCGGGCACAGAGACAGAATAGACGTCTCCCCAATATCCTGCAAGTACGGAATGCAACTGAAGAGGCAAAGTCCTCCCAGTGTCTGGCCATAGAATACCAAAGTATGAGACCATGAAAAAGTGTGTAATACACCCAGGTGAAAAACCCCAAGTTTGAGAACACAGCAACCACAACAGGACGACACAGAGGGTACTTGCGAGGAAGAAGAAGCAGTCAAGCATAAAACGGACCGCAAAAGCCACCAATAGACAGAGGGCACGTTCAAGGCAACTTAATTCGCCGGACCTACACACAGATCCCTGAATAGGGGAACACAAAACCTCAATCAAGGCCCCCCCCCCGAGAAGGAGAACCCGAAGGAACAGTAAACCCTCTTCTAATCAATGGAGCAAGTTGAAAGAAAAATCTATACCCTAGCAGACAAAGCTAACAGGATAGACAACAAAGCTCATACATGCAGACCCACACTCAGCTGGACCAACCCAGCCTCCGGGTTCCAAGCCAAGGAAACAAAAGAACCCCAAAACAGGTACAGGAACGCGTGTAAAGATAGCACAGCCATCCCCACAGAGCACAAGTACAACCCAACTCTGAAACAGACAACAAGGCCATAGACCTAAGGATCTATCAAATAAAGGGCTAGGAGCCAGTAAGAAACCCAGGGGGAACCAATCCCACCTTTCCGCCTCCTATCCAGGAGAAGCCCCAAGCAAGGACTATCCCCATAGGGAGGAGAATATCCCCTAAAGAAAAGGGATGATGCCGGAAGGGCAACAACTGTCCTCAAGGCCTGAAGTCATTGGCTAATGGAAAGAGAAATTCCCAACACAGAGGTCCTAGAAAAGGACCCCCCTCCAAGTAGCTTGCCAAACAGAGGCACAGCCAACCCATTCACCTGCAGAGCAGGGAATCCACAGGAACACTGGCAAGCTGACCAGGGGAATGCAACCCTAAGGCGCACCTAAAATTGGACATCCAGCGCCAGCAGCTGGGTATTAACCAACCACCGTTGAGGCTCAAGCCACACAGCTAACCACCGGATGACATGGGCCATTCTGTGGCAAAGAGTAAAAAATACCCCAAAAACCTGGCCAACCATGACCAGGTTAGGAAGATGGAGAAAGGACATAGCCCAAGTTCCCACTACCGTGGAACACCCCGACCAGCCCTGAGATCCAAGATTCCAAAACAACCCAAGACTGGGTCAGGAAAAAGGCCAAGTGAAGCTTCAGCAACCGGAAGTCTCAGGGAGAAAAACAGGTCCGGGCACCTAATAGTTCAGGCAACCCTTACCCTAAAACTAAACACCCCAACCGGCCAAAAAGTCAGACACAAGGGTATGGATGCATATCCAGAGAATCCGGATAGTGAGAAAAACTCGAAGGCACCGACCAAAGGAAGGAACCACCCCTAGCCAAAGTCCAACGCTCCAAGGAACAAGGCTAGAAGTCGTATGAAGATACTTCTAAGAGCCTCAGGGCAACCAAGGGATACCTCGAGGTAAAAAAAAAAAATCATACTAGCACGACTAGTCTCCCTAACACCTCCGCACAAGCAGAGGACACAAGGAAGAGAAGGCACTAAGCCTACCCAGCTCATGCTAAACAAAAGTCCCTGCAGGGAACAACCATCGCCCGGAAACACAGATCCCTAAAAGGAGATCCACTCACCCGGAGGCAATGGAAGAAGACCCAAAGGCCTCTTATAATTCAGTCAAGAGTAAGAGCTGCATCTAGATATACTAGAAACAGCTTACGCGATGTCAAGAGCTGCAACAGGTTTCAAACTGCAAACCTTCCGCATGCTAGACAGCTATCCTGTACAAGCTGTTGGATCAAGCCCAAAGGGACAAATCCAGAGTCCTAAAAATGAAGGCCAAACCGCTCAATAGCGGTAAGGGGCATTAAGCCCTCCCACCCTCCACCACATGGGGGAGGAAACTAAGTTCGGATGAAATCAGATGTCAGATAGAGTGACACAGTGGAAAAACTCCCCTGCCCGGTCATCTATGACTGAAGGCTATAAGGACTGAAACAATCCTTCCCACCTCACTGACCCACAGGTCCTATCAAATGCTTAGTTGAACATGAAAAAACAATGATAACCTGAGCACTCAGCGCTTCTACCGAACCAGCCGAGCAGATCAGCGACCAGCCTGCACCTAGGGTCCCAACCGGAAAGCTGCGTAATTCCTCCCTTGTAGGGGAAAAAACAGACATTTTTAACAGTGGACTAACATGTCCAACAACTTCTGAAGTAGTATTAAAGAGTATCAATCTCAGAAGGTTCCCAAAGGAAACAAAAACAAATAAAAGACATCCAATCGGATATAAATAAAATATAAGGCAACCCGGAGGTTAACGCCCAAAAATACACAAGCCTACCAGGACCATCCAAACGAAGCCCTATCTCACAAAACTGGGAAAGATCTCAAAACAAATGACAATCAGGAGACTACTTCATCCCCACATGCCTAATGAGGTGCAGCATTCGAATTAAAAACTGAAATTCCCCGTATCTGGTAGGGTCATTCAATAATCCTGTAACGCGCAATCCTGTAACGGAAGGCACAACACTCAGGGACAGATACCCCTGCGGGGAACTGTAGAGGCCCCCCCCCCCAAGGCAGAAGGACCGGGACAATAGGGCACAGGCACATTCTCAAATAAACGTCTGGACTCTGCAGACGAACAATCGCCAACATATGGAACAAAATTGGCTGACAGGCGTCAACGAGGCCACTCCGGATTCATAACCGGACACAGAATCAAAATAGTCTCAGTATCAGAATCCTCTGTAACTGAATCTGAAATTAACACACAGTCTCAGCATCAGAATCCTCCATAACTGGATAGAGGATATTTAAATATGGACTAAAGTAGTGAAAACTAAAACGGCACCTGACACCACCAATGGCTGGGGCACTCACCACCTCCTATGACCAGACCCCTGCGGACTAGAAAATTTCCTTCGCCACGCGGTCGGGAACGCGGAAATGGAAACAACGGAACGTAGCCACGCCCAAACAGAAGGTGAACAGTACAGTCCAAACAAGTGCGCCCAACCAAAAGGCTGCGTCACTTCCAAAGGCCTCAATGTTCCAACCACGAGCCCAGTCAACATCGCACATAAGCACATAAACATAATTATAACCCCACCCCCGGTTCAATAACCCCTCTCAGGAGATATTAACCCTTGATTCCAAGATACTAAAAGAGACTTATTGAGACCCTTATGTATAGTTAGACCCGCAAGGTGGCAGCCTCTCGGGAAACATTCACATTACAGTACATTGCAAATAAAGTAAAAAATTAAACAATCTTACCAGAATCTACGCAGTGTGACGGATAGTAGCATCACCTCCGCAATGGAGAAGAAAGCAGGCAGCAAAGCGAAGTTCGACAACACCGAGCTGTTAATACGAGTCGGGATGGTTTCACAGAAAGACTCTCCCTGCATCTCCGGACTCTAACTTTCATCAAAGCCCTCACTGAAAGACTGACAGGACTACTTAAAACTCTTGTCCCATGCTGAAGAGTACTACCCTCCATAAGAGACAAAAACAAAAATTAAAAATTCTGAAACTTCTCTGCCATCCTCCTGGGACAAAGGCAAAGAATGACTGGGGGATGAGGGAAGTGGGAGGAGTATTTAAGCCTTTGGCTGGGTTGTCTTTGCCTCCTCCTGGTGGCCAGGTTCTTATTTCCCAAAAGTAATGAATGCAGCTGTGGACTCTTTCCATTTAAGAAAAAAAAAAAAACACCCCTAATATATTTTAAAGACTAAATGTGTCTTAAAAACAAACAAAATAGCAATGGCATATATCTAGCTAAAATCAGCTCTTGTAACATCCATGAGTCAATTTTTTTTTAGGACTGGAAAAAACACCACAAAGGACCCCCCTCCAATGGCCTAGCACAGCCACAAAAACGGATATGTAAATATACGCTCACTTCAATGTCGCCCTACAGTCACACAGGATACAAATGTCATCAGGGTCCAGATGCAAAATAATGGCTCTTGCCTTAAACACAGTTCTAAATAAATTTATTTTTTTTAAATAAAACTTTTTTTATTGGTTATCACTTGCATGCTGTTTTTTGGCATGGTGATCACTTATTATCTGTTGCTCCAGAGGTTCATGCTTTGCCAGGGTATCATTTGGCTGCAAAGTATATTTTCTCTGTCCATGATAGTACTTTGGCCATGTGGTGTGTTGTGTCTTTTGTTCAGAACTGTGTTTACGGCAAGACCCACTACTTGGGATCCAGACCATGGTGACATTTGTTTTATGTGTAACCAGAAGCCAGTCAGCTAGGCGACTGAAATTCCAGTCTGTTTGTTTGTCACCTTATTGTGTATTTCTGATGAGAGTGTATACTTGCCTATTTCCATATCCGTTTTTGTGGCTGTGCTAGGCCATTGGGCACCCTTGTGTTTTTTTCTAGATTTCTTGGAAGAGGTGGACCATTACCTTTGACAAGGAGCTGCCTGATTGCAGTCACAGATTGGAACATTGTAACTTTTGTGTTATTTTGGTGATAATTTTTGTTGTTGTGAGCGCCGTCTATAGATACACAAGTATTTTTTGATGCTTGCGTTACATTTTTTTTTTTTTAGGACTGAACATACAACATGAATCTAATGTTAAACATATGCAAATAAATAAAAAGAGAGAAGCACTCAACCTGGGAACGAACAAAAGCATAATAGCTTGTTCTATGGCTAGTTACCACCCTAGAAGCAGCCTCTTTTTGCTCAATATGTGCCTTTCACAGAGAAGAACTTTCCTGAAGCATATCAGTCTGATCCTGACTTCACAGTACAGTCCAGCCCTGAAATACCAGGCAATCCCTCTCTGAACGAGAGAAACAGCAAAACCCCAGACGTATGTTTCGGTCTAGTGTGGGCCTCGTCAGTGAGGTGCAGCCATATCCCTCTAGGCACACTGAGCAACAGGTCCACGTCTGGATTCCCGCATCATGCTTAGGGAGACTTCCCTAAAAGTCATAATTTGCATAAGAAAAAAAAAAAAAAAAAAATGCCATTAGAGAAATGCAACTGCACCTCACTGACGAGGCCCACAGAAGGCTGAAACAATCGTCATTGGGCAGGGTCAGAGTGAAATGCTGCAGGATATTTTTTCTCTGTGAAAAGGCATAGTGTGCTAAAAAAGTATGCACCCTGAGTGCCAATGAAAATGATCAGGCATGGAAGTTATTCTAGCTTTTGTTCTGTCTCAGCCAAGTGCGTCTCTCTCAATATATATGCAAATAAATGTATTAAAACATGTTCATTTTCTGTTCATTTCCATTGCTAAATGTTTACATAACCGTAAAGGGATATGAAAACCAAGTACAATTTTAAACCAATTTATTGATATTACTACATTTTCTATGTACTCTTGGTATCTTTTGTTGAAAAAAGCTCAGGAGTCTGGTGTACTATATGGCAGCAGTTTTACAAGAATGTTATCTATTTCCTGCCATACAGTGCTCCAGACACCTACCTAGGTATCTCTTCAAGAAGGAATTACAATGGGAACTAATCAAATATGATAAAGGTAAATTGGGAACTTTTCTTATTGTATGCTCTGTCTGATTCACAAAATAAAATGTTGGGTTTCATATCCCTTTAACTAAAATAACACTACGCTCAGCTGAAGAGGATATGCTCCAATGAGTGCCCACAATTACCTGGTAAAATGACCAGGAAGGGTTTGTCTACTAGCAGAAATGAATTAGAGTAGATTTAATGTAATATAAAGTTTATAAAGGACCACTAAACACAGTACATTTGCATCATCCATAAATACATTATAAATAGACAATGCAAAAGAACTTTCACATTAGTGGATTTTTTTTTCTGACAAATTTCAAAGTTAGTTTGATTTTCCTTCCCACATCATCATGTGACAGCCATTAGCCAATCACAAAATGCATATACTCTGTATCTTGCACATGCTCAGTAGGAGGTGGTACCTCAGAAAGTGTGCATATAAAAAGACTGTGCATATTTAGGTAATGTGAATTGGAAAGTTGTTTAAAATTGTGTGCACTATCTGAATCATGAAAGTTTAATTTGGACTTTAGTGGTCTTTTAAATAAGATACAAATATTTTGGTGACAATGTCCCTTTAAAATGGAACCGTTCATCCTTCCATACCCCCAATTACATTTCTGTAGTAATCGAACAACAAAAATAGGTCCCATTACCTTTTTTAGCTCTGAGAACGCGACCCAGACGTTGAGCTTCCTGTCTTCGAGAGCCACCATGGGATGAAATTTGAATGAGTACATTAGCCTCTGGTAGATCAAAAGATGTGTCACCAACCTTAATAAACAAATAAAATGAGTGCGCTCTATAAAAATCCATTTACAAACCTCAAATTCAGCCAATTCAAGATTTATGGTCAAATAAGTTAGAGGAAATAAAAATAAGAGTATAACATTTTCTCACCTTAGATATAAATATTGTGTTGATTTTTGGGTTATGTTTGAAATTTTGGAGAATTTGCATCCTCTCTCCTTGTGATGTAGGGCCATAAATATAAGGTCTGAAAAACAAAAGTGATTTAGAATCATTAAACATTATAAAAAAAAAAAAAATTCCCCCACAGACAAGATTATTCTCTCTTAGCCCACCAAGCTTTTGGGAAAGGCACACAGAAAATAAAATGTGTCTTTTCCGATACATTCATTTATGTCCTGACAAACCTTTTCAAATTCATAAAGAAAAAAGTACACAAAGCTAAAATTCCCATCTAATAAAGTGGCTTCCAACTACCCAAGATGTAGTAAAAGAGAAGGCAAAGAGAGAGACTGAAATGGAAATGAAACCCAACATTTTTGCTCATGATTTAAATAGATCATACAATTTTAAATTAAAACATTCTTAATGTTCTGCTATTATCTAATAATATTGGTATATTTTGTTGAAGGAGCAGTAATGCACTGCTGGAAGGTACCTGAAAGTCAATGAAAAGAGGCAAATATATGCAGCCACCAATCAGCAGCTTCTGAGCCTACCTAGGCATACTGTTCAACAAAGGATACAAAGAGAACTATTTAGATAATAGAAATAAATTGGAAAGGTATTTAAAACCACATTCTCTAAATCAATAAAGAAAAAATGTGGGTTTCAAGTCCCTTATATCAGGGTTCTTCAAAATACGGGTTGCGAGCCATTACTGGGTCGCAACACCATTTTCACTGGGTCGCACACAGGCAGAACTTAAAAAATATATGCAGGTGCATGGTACGCAGCTGCACTGCAGATTCTATTTAGCACTAACTCTAAAGCAGGCAGCAGGCTCAGATCTGATCTGACTACAGAGGCAGAGAGTGCAGGGCAGCCAGAGCATCTGGAAACATCACACTGAACTGTTTCCCTGCACAACCCCTGCGCTCTTTGCATTACACTATGGTGAGATGAAAGCAGTGGGACCCGCCTCCTGCACTTCCTATTGGTTGTTAAAGGGGCTGATAGGGCTCTGTGGATTCCACTTGTACGGATTGCGGGGAAGTGGAAACGGACAATCCTACAGCTGCTGAATGTACACAATCTCCTGTCCTGCAGGCTGTCTGGTAGGTCAGAAGGGGAGGGGGCCAGGGGAACCTGCAGTTCCTATGATGTGCCGGTACAGCTCACGTTACAGTCTGTGCAGGGCCCTCCTAATGTCGCTCTACCTCCTGATAGTATAACTGGGGAAAGGTAATTTATTAACTTTTAACTTTGGAGGTCAAACCATATATTCTTCCTTCTGCTCTGTATTTCATTTAACCCCTTGGCTGCCACATGTACAGTCATGATATAAAAATAAAAAGAATGGCCATAAAAAAAAAAAAAATTGATAACACAGCTTCAGCCTTCTGTAGCAACCAAAGGGTTAAATGCAAGAAAAAGCAGAAGAAAGAAGACTTAAACTCTGTGTGTGTGTATGCATAAATGTGTGTGTGTGTGTGTGTATGTATGTAAGTGTGTGTATGTATGTAAGTGTGTGTGTATGTGTGTATGTATTTGTGTTATGTTTGTGTATGTATGTGTGTATATGTATGTATGTGTGCGTATGTGTGTGTATGTGTATGTATGTATGTATGTATATGTGTGTGTGTGTAAGTGTATGTATGTAAGTGTGTGTATGTATGTATGTGTGTATCTATATGTGTGTATCTATATGTGTGTATCTATATGTGTGTATATATGTGTGTGTATATGTAGATGTGTCTGTATGTATACGTGTGTATGTGTGTGTGTGTACATGTGTATGTACGTGTATGTATGTATGTGTGTGTGTGTGTGTGTGTATAAATGTGGGTGTGAATGTGTGTATGATTGTGTATGAATGTGTGTGTATGAATGTATGTGTGTGTGAATGAATGTATGTGTGTGTGTGAGAGAGAATGTGTATGAATGCGCGTATGTGTGTGTGAATATATGTGTGTATAATTGTGTGTGTATGGATGTGTGTGTGTGTGTGTGTCTGTGTATGAATGTGTGTATGAATGTGTGTGTGTGAGAATGTGTGTGAATGTGTGAGTGCTTGTATGAATGTGTTTTTGTGTGTGCGTGTATGTGTGAATGTGTATGTGTGTGGACAGGGTGACAATTGCATCCCGGCCACCATTGATTGTAGCAAAGGGTCTGTGATGGGGAGATTATCCAGAAGCATGAGCAAGCAGTGAAAGCAGTAGGAAAAATTTAGTATAAAAAAAAATTAGTTTTGTTGTTTTTTTCCCCCATTTTAGTTGAATGATAATGATCAGAATTAGAGGTGTCATTCTTACATGTGCAGCTATTTAATTAATTAGTGACTGGCATTTCCATATCCAATATTTGTTACTTGTGCCAGTTATTGCACAAAGGGGAAAAAATGCAATACCAATGTTTGGTTACATTAATAGAAGCAGCAATATCAGTTTGCACTAGTGTGTATGGTGTGCCATATGCTTTTATACCACTTTCATGTTTGAATACAATCAGGACTAAAGCACGTCCACATTTTAGTCACTTTGCCAAAAATTGCTGTATCTTGCTGTATATCACTTCAGAAATTTTCAGACCAAATATAAAAATAGGGTCACAAAGATATGTGCTATCAATTCACTGGGTCTTGGGGAAAAAAGTTTAAAGAACACTGCCTTATATTATGAAGTTTGAGGGAAAAACCTCAATAAACCAACTATTAATTTTAGTTATATTTAAAAAGGAAAATAAAAAACAAAATTTTTTTACAGATGGAAAAATAATATCTTGAACTGATCTAAGCCATGACTGTACAGCATGTTTTCAACACTTTCATAGTATAATAGTATGCACTTTTGGGGTGAGTAGAATAAAATAAGTTGCAGAAGTAGATCACTGGGAACGCAGGTAACAAATATTAAATTCATGGGACATTGTATTATTACACATACGCTTGTTGTTGGCTCAGGAAATTTTCCCCGTACCAAAATATTGAATCACTTGAAAATGATGCAGTATATCTTTAAGAAAACTGAAAAGAAATATCTATGTAAAAAAACATAAATTATGCTTACCAGAGGCCACTGCTTCATTCCTTACTGTTGGGAAAAACTGAACCTGGAAACCAGGAGGAGGCAAAGACACCCCAGCCAAAGGCTTAAATACCTCTCCTCCCACTTCCCCCATCCCCCAGTCATTCTGCCGAGGGAACAAGGAACAATAGGAGAAATATCAGGGTAAAAAAGGTGCCAGAAGAAAATTATAATTTAGGGAGCGTGCATCGGAGAACACTGGCGGGGGCTGTGGACTCTCCTTGTACAGAAGGAAATGAAATGATCTGGTAAGCATAATTTATGTTTTCCTTCTTAATACAAGGAGAGTCCACGGCTTCATTGCTTAAAGGGACACTGAACCCAAATGGTTTCTTTCATGATTCACATACAACATGCAATTTTAAGCAACTTTCTAATTTACTACTCTTATCAAATTTTCTTCATTCTCTTAGTATCTTTATTTGAAAAGCAAGAATGTTTGCCGGCCCATTTTTTGGTGAACAACCTGGGTTGTTCTTGCCGATTGGTGGATACATTCACCCACCAATAAACAAGTGTTGTCCAGGGTTCTGAACTGAAAATTGGCTGGCTCCTTAGCAGAGATGCCTTTTTCAAATAAAGATAGCAAGAGAACGAAGAAAATTTGACAATGGGAGTGAAATTAGAAAGTTGCTTAAAATTGCATGCTCTATCTGAATCACAAAAGAAAAAAATTTGGGTTCAGCGTCCCTTTAATGTTGAGAAACATATACCCAAGCTCTAGAGGACACTGAATGAAAACGGGAGGGACAAAAAACATAATTTATGTAAGAACTTACCTGATAAATTAATTTCTTTCATATTGGCAAGAGTCCATGAGCTAGTGACGTATGGGATATACATTCCTACCAGGAGGGGCAAAGTTTCCCAAACCTCAAAATGCCTATAAATACACCCCTCACCACACTAACAATTCAGTTTAACGAATAGCCAAGAAGTGGGGTGATAAGAAAGGAGCGAAAGCATCAAACAAGGAATTGGAATAATTGTGCTTTATACAAAAAAATCATAACCACCACAAAAAGGGTGGGCCTCATGGACTCTTGCCAATATGAAAGAAATTAATTTATCAGGTAAGTTCTTACATAAATTATGTTTTCTTTCATGTAATTGGCAAGAGTCCATGAGCTAGTGACGTATGGGATAGCAGATACCCAAGATGTGGAACTTCCACGCAAGAGTCACTAGAGAGGGAGGGATAAAATAAAGACAGCCAATTCCACTGAAAAAATAATCCACAACCCAAATCAAAAAGTTTTAATCTTATAATGAAAAAAACTGAAATTATAAGCAGAAGAATCAAACTGAAACAGCTGCCTGAAGTACTTTTCTACCAAAAACTGCTTCAGAAGAAGAAAAAACATCAAAATGGTAGAATTTAGTAAAAGTAAGCAAAAAAGACCAAGTTGCTGCTTTGCAAATCTGATCAACAGAAGCTTCATTCTTAAAAGCCCAGGAAGTAGAAACTGACCTAGTAGAATGAGCCGGGGATTTACCCGACTCCACATAAGCATGATGAATCAAAGACTTTAACCAAGATGCCAAAGAAATGGCAGAAGCCTTCTGACCTTTCCTAGAACCAGAAAAGATAACAAATAGACTAGAAGTCATCCTGAAATTTTTAGTAGCTTCAACATAATATTTCAAAGCTCTTACTACATCCAAAGAATGTAAAGATCTCTCCAGAGAATTCTTAGGATTAGGACACAAAGAAGGGACAACAATTTCTCTACTAATGTTGTTAGAATTCACAACTTTAGGTAAAAAATTAAATGAAGTCTGTAACACCGCCTTATCCTGATGAAAAATCAGAAAAGGAGATTCACAAGAAAGAGCAGATAACTCAAACTCTTCTAGCAGAAGAGATGGCCAAAAGGAATAAAACTTTCCAAGAAAGTAATTTAATATCCAGAGAATGCATAGGTTCAAACGGAGGAGCCTGTAAAGCCCTCAGAACCAAATTAAGACTCCAAGGAGGAGAAATTGACTTAATGACAGGCTTAATACGAACCAAAGCCAGTACAAAACAATGAATATCAGGATGATTAGCAATCTTTCAGTGAAAAAGTACAGAAAGAGCAGAGATTTGTCCTTTCAAGGAACTTGCAGACAAACCTTTTTCCAAACCATCCTGAAGAAACTGTAAAATTCTAGGAATTCTAAAAGAATGCCAAGAGAATTTATGAGAATAACACCAAGAAAAATAAGTCTTCCAAGACACAGATTTACGAGCCTGTAACATAGTATTAATCAGTGAATCAGATAAACCTCTAAGACTAAGTATTAAGCGTTCAATCTCCATACCTTCAAATTTAATGATTTGAGATCCTGATGGAAAAATGGGCCTTGAGATAGAAGGTCTGGCCTTAACGGAAGTGTCCAAGGTTGGCAACTGGCCATCCGAACGAGATCCGCATACCAAAACCTGTGTGGCCATGCTGGAGCCACCAGCAGTACAAACGAACGCTCCATTAGGATTTTGGAAATCACTTTTGGAAGAAGAACTAGAGGCGGAAAGATGCAGCAGTCATGAGACCTAGAATTTCCATGCACAAAGCTACCGAAGGGAATGATTGAGACTGAAGGTTTCGACAAGCTGAAACCAATTTCAGACGTCTCTTTTCTGTTAGAGACAAAGTCATGGACACTGAATCTATTTGGAAACCCAAAAAGGTTACCCTTGTCTGAGGAATCAAGGAACTCTTTGGTAAATTGATCCTCCAACCATGTCTTTGAAGAAACAACACAAGTTGATTCGTATGAGATTCTGCAGAATTTAAAGACTGAGCAAGTACCAAGATATCGTCCAAATAAGGAAATACCGCAATACCCTGTTCTCTGATTACAGAGAGAAGGGCACCGAGAACCTTTGAAAAGATCCTTGGAGCTGTTGCTAGGCCAAACGGAAGAGCAACAAACTGGTAATGCTCGTCTAGAAAACATAATTTATGCTTACCTGATAAATTTATTTCTCTTGTAGTGTAGTCAGTCTACGGGTCATCCATTACTTATGGGATATATTCTCCTTCCCAACAGGAAGTTGCAAGAGGATCACCCAAGCAGAGCTGCTATATAGCTCTTCCCCTCGCATGTCATATCCAGTCATTCGACCGAAACAAGACGAGAAAGGAGAAACTATAGGGTGCAGTGGTGACTGGAGTTTTAATTAAAATTTAGAACTGCCTTAAAAGACAGGGTGGGCCGTGGACTGACTACACTACAAGAGAAAACATAATTTATGCTTACCTGATAAATTCCTTTCTTCTGTTGTGTGATCAGTCCACGGGTCATCATTACTTCTGGGATATAACTCCTCCCCAACAGGAAATGCAAGAGGATTCACCCAGCAGAGCTGCATATAGCTCCTCCCCTCTACGTCACTCCCAGTCATTCGACCAAGAATCAACGAGAAAGGAGAAACCAAGGGTGAAGTGGTGACTGGAGTATAATTTAAAAGATATTTACCTGCCTTAAAAAACAGGGCGGGCCGTGGACTGATCACACAACAGAAGAAAGGAATTTATCAGGTAAGCATAAATTATGTTTTCTTCTGTTATGTGTGATCAGTCCACGGGTCATCATTACTTCTGGGATACCAATACCAAAGCAAAAGTACACGGATGACGGGAGGGATAGGCAGGCTCATTATACAGAAGGAACCACTGCCTGAAGAACCTTTCTCCCAAAAATAGCCTCCGAAGAAGCAAAAGTGTCAAATTTGTAAAATTTGGAAAAAGTATGAAGCGAAGACCAAGTTGCAGCCTTGCAAATCTGTTCAACAGAGGCCTCATTCTTAAAGGCCCAAGTGGAAGCCACAGCTCTAGTAGAATGAGCTGTAATTCTTTCAGGAGGCTGCTGTCCAGCAGTCTCATAGGCTAAACGAATTATGCTACGAAGCCAGAAGGAGAGAGAGGTAGCCGAAGCCTTATGACCTCTCCTCTGACCAGAGTACACGACAAACAGGGAAGACGTTTGTCGAAAATCCTTAGTTGCCTGCAAGTAGAACTTGAGGGCACGAACTACATCCAGATTGTGTAGAAGACGTTCCTTCTTTGAAGAAGGATTCGGGCACAGGGAAGGAACCACGATCTCTTGATTGATGTTCCTGTTAGTGACTACCTTAGGTAAGAACCCAGGTTTAGTACGCAGAACTACCTTATCTGAATGAAAAATCAAATAAGGAGAATCACAATGTAAAGCTGATAACTCAGAGACTCTCCGAGCCGAAGAAATAGCCATTAAAAATAACACTTTCCAAGATAACTTTATATCAATGGAATGAAGGGGTTCAAACGGAACTCCTTGTAGAACGTTAAGAACAAGGTTTAAACTCCATGGCGGAGCAACAGTTTTAAACACAGGCTTGATTCTAGCTAAAGCCTGACAAAAGGCCTGGACGTCTGGATTTTCTGACAGACGCCTGTGCAACAAGATGGACAGAGCTGAGATCTGTCCCTTTAATGAACTAGCCGATAAACCCTTTTCTAAACCTTCTTGTAGAAAGGACAATATCCTAGGAATCCTAACCTTACTCCAGGAGTAACCTTTGGATTCGCACCAGTATAGGTATTTACGCCATATCTTATGGTAAATCCTTCTGGTAACAGGCTTCCTAGCCTGTATCAGGGTATCAATAACCGACTCAGAAAAACCACGTTTTGATAAAATCAAGCGTTCAATTTCCAAGCAGTCAGCTTCAGAGAAGTTAGATTTTGATGTTTGAATGGACCCTGTATCAGAAGGTCCTGTCTTAGAGGTAGAGACCAAGGCGGACAGGATGACATGTCCACTAGATCTGCATACCAAGTCCTGCGTGGCCATGCAGGCGCTATTAGAATCACTGATGCTCTCTCCTGTTTGATTTTGGCAATCAATCGAGGAAGCAGCGGGAAGGGTGGAAACACATAAGCCATCCCGAAGTTCCAAGGTGCTGTCAAAGCATCTATCAGGACCGCTCCCGGATCCCTGGATCTGGACCCGTAGCGAGGAAGTTTGGCGTTCTGGCGAGACGCCATGAGATCTATCTCTGGTTTGCCCCAACGTCGAAGTATTTGGGCAAAGACCTCCGGATGAAGTTCCCACTCCCCCGGATGAAAAGTCTGGCGACTCAAGAAATCCGCCTCCCAGTTCTCCACTCCCGGGATGTGGATTGCTGACAGGTGGCAAGAGTGAGACTCTGCCCAGCGAATTATCTTTGATACTTCCATCATTGCTAGGGAGCTTCTTGTCCCTCCTTGATGGTTGATGTAAGCTACAGTCGTGATGTTGTCCGACTGAAACCTGATGAACCCCCGAGTTTTTAACTGGGGCCAAGCCAGAAGGGCATTGAGAACTGCTCTCAATTCCAGAATGTTTATTGGCAGGAGACTTTCCTCCTGATTCCATTGTCCCTGAGCCTTCAGAGAATTCCAGACAGCGCCCCAACCTAGTAGGCTGGCGTCTGTTGTTACAATTGTCCAGTCCGGCCTGCTGAATGGCATCCCCCTGGACAGATGTGGCCGAGAAAGCCACCATAGAAGAGAGTTTCTGGTCTCTTGATCCAGATTCAGAGTAGGGGACAAGTCTGAGTAATCCCCATTCCACTGACTCAGCATGCACAATTGCAGCGGTCTGAGATGTAGACGTGCAAAGGGTACTATGTCCATTGCTGCTACCATTAAGCCGATCACCTCCATGCATTGAGCTACTGACGGGAGTTGAATGGAATGAAGGACACGGCATGCATTTAGAAGCTTTGTTAATCTGTCTTCTGTCAGATAAATCTTCATTTCTACAGAATCTATAAGAGTCCCCAAGAATGGAACTCTTGTGAGAGGAAAGAGAGAACTCTTCTTTTCGTTCACTTTCCATCCATGCGACCTTAGAAATGCCAGAACTAACTCTGTATGAGACTTGGCAGTTTGAAAGCTTGAAGCTTGTATCAGAATGTCGTCTAGGTACGGAGCTACCGAAATTCCTCGCGGTCTTAGTACCGCCAGAAGGGCACCCAGAACCTTTGTGAAGATTCTTGGAGCCGTAGCCAATCCGAATGGAAGAGCTACAAACTGGTAATGCCTGTCTAAGAAGGCAAACCTTAGATACCGGTAATGATCTTTGTGAATCGGTATGTGAAGGTAAGCATCCTTTAAATCCACTGTGGTCATGTACTGACCCTTTTGGATCATGGGTAAGATTGTCCGAATAGTTTCCATTTTGAACGATGGAACTCTTAGGAATTTGTTTAGGATCTTTAAATCCAAGATTGGCCTGAAAGTTCCCTCTTTTTTGGGAACCACAAACAGGTTTGAGTAAAACCCTTGTCCTTGTTCCGACCGCGGAACCGGATGGATCACTCCCATTAATAACAGATCTTGTACACAGCGTAGAAACGCTTCTTTCTTTATCTGGTTTGTTGACAACCTTGACAGATGAAATCTCCCTTTTGGGGGAGAGAATTTGAAGTCTAGAAGGTATCCCTGAGATATGATCTCTAGCGCCCAGGGATCCTGAACATCTCTTGCCCAAGCCTGGGCGAAGAGAGAGAGTCTGCCCCCCACTAGATCCGGTCCCGGATCGGGGGCCCTCGATTCATGCTGTCTTAGGGGCAGCAGCAGGTTTCCTGGCCTGCTTGCCCTTGTTCCAGGACTGGTTAGGTTTCCAGCCTTGTCTGTAACGAGCAACAGCTCCTTCCTGTTTTGGTGCAGTGGAAGTTGGTGCTGCTCCTGCTTTGAAATTCCGAAAGGGACGAAAATTAGACTGTCTAGCCTTAGCTTTGGCTTTGTCTTGAGGCAGGGCGTGGCCCTTACCTCCTGTAATGTCAGCAATAATTTCTTTCAAACCGGGCCCAAATAAAGTTTGCCCCTTGAAAGGTATATTAAGTAATTTGGACTTAGAAGTTACATCAGCTGACCAGGATTTTAGCCACAGCGCCCTACGTGCCTGAATGGCGAATCCTGAGTTCTTAGCCGTAAGTTTGGTTAAATGTACTACGGCCTCCGAAATGAATGAATTAGCTAGTTTAAGGACTCTAAGCTGTCCGTAATGTCGTCCAGCGTAGCTGAACTAAGGTTCTCTTCCAGAGACTCAATCCAAAATGCTGCCGCAGCCGTAATCGGCGCGATGCATGCAAGGGGTTGCAATATAAAACCTTGTTGAACAAACATTTTCTTAAGGTAACCCTCTAATTTTTTATCCATTGGATCTGAAAAAGCACAGCTATCCTCCACCGGGATAGTGGTACGCTTAGCTAAAGTAGAAACTGCTCCCTCCACCTTAGGGACCGTTTGCCATAAGTCCCGTGTGGTGGCGTCTATTGGAAACATCTTTCTAAATATTGGAGGGGGTGAGAACGGCACACCGGGTCTATCCCACTCCTTAGTAACAATTTCAGTTAGTCTCTTAGGTATAGGAAAAACGTCAGTACTCGCCGGTACCGCAAAGTATTTATCCAACCTACACAATTTCTCTGGTATTGCAACAGTGTTACAATCATTAAGAGCCGCTAAAACCTCCCCTAGTAATACACGGAGGTTCTCCAATTTAAATTTAAAATTTGAAATATCTGAATCCAATCTGTTTGGATCAGAACCATCACCCACAGAATGAAGCTCTCCGTCCTCATGCTCTGCAAGCTGTGACGCAGTATCAGACATGGCTCTAGTATTATCAGCGCACTCTGTTCTCACCCCAGAGTGATCACGCTTGCCTCTTAGTTCTGGTAATTTAGCCAAAACTTCAGTCATAACAGTAGCCATATCTTGTAATGTTATCTGTAATGGCCGCCCAGATGTACTAGGCGCCACAATATCACGCACCTCCCGGGCGGGAGATGCAGGTACTGACACGTGAGGTGAGTTAGTCGGCATAACTCTCCCCTCGCTGTTTGGTGAAATTTGTTCAATTTGTACAGATTGGCTTTTATTTAAAGTAGCATCAATACAGTTAGTACATAAATTTCTATTGGGCTCCACCTTGGCATTGGAACAAATGACACAGGTATCTTCCTCTGAATCAGACATGTTTAACACACTAGCAAATAAACTTGCAACTTGGTTACAATCTTATTTAACAAAAACGTACTGTGCCTCAAAGAAGCACTAAACGATTAAATGACAGTTGAATAATGAACTGAAAAACAGTTATAGCATCAATCCTTGAAAACAACACAACTTTTAGCAAAGGTTTGTTCCCATTAGTAAAGTAACAATAATTAAATTTGAAACATAAAATTACAGAGCAACGTTTTTAATCACAGTCAATATATAAGTCTCACAGCTCTGCTGAGAGAATCTACCTCCCTCCAAAGAAGTTTGAAGACCCCTTAGTTCAGTTAGAGATGAACCGGATCATGCAGGAAATACAAGAGTAACTGACTGGAAATTTTTGATGCGTAGCAAAGAGCGCCAAAAACGGCCCCTCCCCCTCACACACAGCAGTGAGAGAGAAACGAAACTGTCACAATTAAAACAAGCAACTGCCAAGTGGAAAAATAATGCCCAAACATTTATTCACTCAGTACCTCAGAAAATGCAAACGATTCTACATTCCAGCAAAAACGTTTAACATAATAAATACCTATTAAAAGGTTTAATGTACTTTTTACAGAGTAATTCCAGTGAAGTACCATCCCCAGAATACTGAAGTGTAGAGTATACATACATGTCATTATAACGGTATGGCAGGATTTTCTCATCAATTCCATTCAGAAAATAAAAACTGCTACATACCTCAATGCAGATTCATCTGCCCGCTGTCCCCTGATCTGAAGCTTTTACCTCCCTCAGATGGCCGAGAAACAGCAATATGATCTTAACTACTCCGGTTAAAATCATAGTAAAAACTCTGGTAGATTCTTCTTCAAACTCTGCCAGAGAGGCAATAACACGCTCCGGTGCTATTGTAAAATAACAAACTTTTGATTGAAGTTATAAAAACTAAGTATAATCACCATAGTCCTCTCACACATCCTATCTAGTCGTTGGGTGCAAGAGAATGACTGGGAGTGACGTAGAGGGGAGGAGCTATATGCACCTCTGCTGGGTGAATCCTCTTGCATTTCCTGTTGGGGAGGAGTTATATCCCAGAAGTAATGATGACCCGTGGACTGATCACACATAACAGAAGAAATAAATTTATCAGGTAAGCATAAATTATGTTTTTTCTTGTTAAGTGTAGTCAGTCCACGGGTCATCCATTACTTATGGGATACCAATACCAAAGCTAAAGTACACGGATGATGGGAGGGACAAGGCAGGAACACTTAAACAGAAGGAACCACTGCCTGTAGAACCTTTCTCCCAAAAACAGCCTCCGAAGAAGCAAAAGTGTCAAATTTGTAAAATTTTGAAAACGTATGAAGTGAAGACCAAGTTGCAGCCTTGCAAATCTGTTCAACAGAGGCCTCATTCCTTAAAGGCCCAGGTGGAAGCCACAGCTCTAGTGGAATGAGCTGCAATTCTTTCAGGGGGCTGCTGTCCAGCAGTCTCATAGGCCAAACGTATTATGCTACGGAGCCAAAAAGAGAGAGAGGTGGCCGAAGCCTTTTGGCCTCTCCTCTGTCCAGAATAAACGACAAACAGAGAAGAAGTTTGCCGAAAATCTTTAGTTGCCTGTAAATAGAACTTCAGGGCACGGACTACGTCCAGATTATGCAAAAGACGTTCCCTTCTGTGAAGAAGGATTAGGACATAATGATGGAACAACAATCTCTTGATTGATATTCCTGTTAGAAACTACCTTAGGTAAAAACCCAGGTTTAGTACGCAGAACTACCTTGTCTGAATGAAATATCAGATAAGGAGAATCACAATGTAAGGCAGATAACTCAGAGACTCTTCGAGCCGAGAAAATAGCCATCAAAAACAGAACTTTCCAAGATAACAGCTTAATATCAATGGAATGAAGGGGTTCAAACGGAACACCTTGAAAAACTTTAAGAACTAAGTTTAAGCTCCACGGCGGAGCAACAGTCTTAAACACAGGCTTAATCCTAGCTAAAGCCTGAACGTCTGGAACTTCTGCCAGACGTTTGTGTAAAAGAATAGACAGAGCAGAAATCTGTCCCTTTAAGGAACTAGCAGATAAACCCTTTTCTAAACCCTCTTGTAGAAAAGACAATATCCTAGGAATCCTGACCTTACTCCATGAGTAACTCTTGGATTCACACCAATATAAATATTTACGCCATATCTTATGGTAAATTTTTCTGGTAACAGGTTTCCGAGCCTGTATTAGTGTATCAATAACCGACTCCGAGAAACCACGCTTTGATAGAATCAAGCGTTCAATCTCCATGCAGTCAGTCTCAGAGAAATTAGGCTTGGATGGTTGAAAGGACCCTGAATTAGAAGGTCCTGCCTCAGAGGCAGAGACCATGGAGGACAGGACGACATGTCCACTAGGTCTGCATACCAGGTCCTGCGTGGCCACGCAGGTGCTATCAGAATCACAGATGCTCTCTCCTGTTTGATTCTGGCAATCAATCGAGGCAGCAACGGAAATGGAGGAAACACATAAGCCATCTTGAAAACCCAAGGGGCTGCTAGAGCATCTACCAGCACCGCTCCCGGGTCCCTGGATCTGGATCCGTAACAAGAAAGCTTGGCGTTCTGGCGAGACGCCATGAGATCCAGTTCTGGTTTGCCCCAACGCTGAATCAGGTGAGCAAAGACCTCCGGATGAAGTTCCCACTCCCCCGGATGAAAAGTCTGGCGACTTAGAAAGTCCGCCTCCCAGTTCTCCACGCCTGGGATGTGGATCGCTGACAGGTGGCAAGAGTGAGACTCTGCCCAGCGAATTATCTTGGAGACTTCTAACATTGCTAGGGAACTCCTGGTTCCCCCTTGATGGTTGATGTAAGCCACAGTCGTGATGTTGTCCGACTGAAATCTGATGAACCTCATTGTTGCCCTTATCTCCAGAATATTTATTGGGAGGAGTTTCTCCTCCTGAGTCCACGATCCCTGAGCCTTCAGGGAGTTCCAGACTGCGCCCCAGCCCAGCAGGCTGGCATCTGTTGTTACAATCGTCCAATCTGGCCTGCGAAAAGTCATTCCATTGGACAGATGAACCGGAGACAAACACCAGAGAAGAGAATCTCTGGCCTCCTGGTCCAGAGTCAGTAGAGGGGACAGATCTGAATAATCCCCATTCCACTGACTTAGCATGCATAATTGCAGCGGTCTGAGATGCAGGCGCGCAAATGGCACTATGTCCATAGCCGCGACCATTAAGCCGATCACTTCCATGCACTGAGCTACTGATGGCCTTGGAATGGAATGAAGGACACGGCAAGCATTTAGAATCTTTGATAACCTGGACTCCGTCAGGTAAATCTTCATCTCTACAGAATCTATCAGAGTCCCTAGAAAAGGAAGCCTTGTGAGTGGTAACAGAGAACTCTTTTCCAAGTTCACTTTCCACCCATGCAACCTCAGAAATGCAAGAACTATCTCTGTATGAGACTTTGCATTTTGAAAACTCGACGCTTGTATCAGAATGTCGTCTAGGAACGGAGCCACCGCTATGCCTTGCGGTCTTAGTACCGCCAGAAGTGAGCCCAGAACCTTTGTAAAAATTCTTGGGGCCGTAGCTAACCCAAAGGGAAGAGCTACAAACTGGTAATGCCTGTCTAGAAAGGCAAACCTTAGGTACCGATAATGATCCTTGTGAATCGGTATGTGAAGGTAGGCATCCTTTAAGTCCACTGTGGTCATATACTGACCCTCTTGGATCATGGGCAGGATGGTTCGAATAGTTTCCATTTTGAACGATGGAACTCTTAGGAACTTGTTTAAGATCTTTAAGTCCAAGATTGGTCTGAAGGTCCCCTCTTTTTTGGGAACCACGAACAGATTTGAGTAAAACCCTTGCCCTTGTTCCGTTCGCGGAACTGGGTGGATCACTCCCATTACTAAGAGGTCTTGCACACATTGTAGAAATGCCTCTTTCTTTATTAGGTTCGTTGATAACCTTGACAGATGAAATCTCCCTTGTGGAGGAGAAGCTTTGAAGTCCAGAAGGTATCCCTGAGATATGATCTCCAACGTCCAGGGATCCTGGACATCTCTTGCCCAAGCCTGGGCGAAGAGAGAGAGTCTGCCCCCCACTAGATCCGTTTCCGGATAGGGGGCCCTTCCTTCATGCTGTCTTAGGGGCAGAAGTAGGCTTTTCTGGCCTGCTTGCCCTTGTTCCAGGATTGGTTGCTTTTCCAACCCTGTCTGTAACGAGCAGCAGTTCCTTCCTGTTTTGGAGCGGAGGAAGTTGATGCTGCTCCTGCCTTGAAATTACGAAAGGCACGAAAATTAGACTGTTTGGCCTTTGATTTGGCCCTATCCTGAGGAAGGGAGTGACCCTTACCTCCCGTAATGTCAGCAATAATTTCCTTCAAACCGGGCCCGAATAAGGTTTGCCCTTTGAAAGGAATATTAAGCAATTTAGATTGCGCGCCTGGATGGCAAAACCGGAGTTCTTAGCCGTTAGTTTGGTTAAGTGCACAACGGCGTCCGAAACAAATGCATTAGCTAGCTTAAGTGCTTTAAGCTTGTTCATAATCTCATCCAATGGTGCTGTGCGAATGGCCTCTTCTAGAGACTCAAACCAGAAAGCCGCCGCAGCAGTGACGGGCGCAATGCATGCAAGGGGCTGTAATATAAAACCTTGTTGAACAAACATTTTCTTAAGGTATCCTTCTAATTTTTTATCCATTGAATCTGAGAAAGCACAACTATCCTCCACCGGGATAGTGGTGCGTTTAGCTAAAGTAGAAACTGCTCCCTCCACCTTAGGGACCGTCTGCCATAAGTCTCGTGTGGTAGCGTCTATTGGGAACATTTTTCTAAATATCGGAGGAGGGGAAAAAGGCACACCGGGTCTATCCCACTCCTTGCTAATAATCTCTGTAAGCCTTTTAGGTATAGGAAAAACGTCAGTACACACCGGCACCGCATAGTATTTATCCAGCCTACATAACTTCTCTGGGATCGCGACCGTGTCACAATCATTCAGAGCCGCTAACACCTCCCCTAGCAATACGCGGAGGTTCTCAAGCTTAAATTTAAAATTTGAAATTTCTGAATCTGGTCTCCCTGGATCAGATCCGTCATCCACAGAATGAAGCTCTCCGTCCTCATGTTCTGCAAATTGTGACGCAGTATCGGACATGGCTCTCATGTCATCAGCGCGCTCTGTCCTTAACCCAGAGCTATCGCGCTTGCCTCTTAACTCAGGCAAATTAGACAATACTTCTTTCATAACATTAGCCATATCTTGTAAAGTGATTTGTAAGGGCCTTGATGTACTTGGCGCCACAACATCACGCACCTCCTGAGCGGGAGGCGCAGGTACTGACACGTGAGGAGAGTTAGGCGGCATAACTTCCCCCTCGATGTCTGGTGATAATTTCTTTACCGGTAAAGATTGACCTTTATTTAAAGTAATATCAGTACAATTGGTACACATATTTCTATTGGGCTCCACATTGGCTTTTAAACATAATGAACAAGCAGATTCATCTGTATCAGACATGTTTAAACAGACTAGCAATGAGGCTAGCAAGCCTGGAAATTACTTTCAGAAAATTTTCCAGCAATGTAAAAAAACGCTGCTGCGCTTTTAAAACACAAAAAGACAAGTACAGTTGAAATAACAATGAACAAATTCAGTTATAGCAACCAAATTTTACATTAAATGTATGAAATCAGCAGAGGATTGCACCCACTAGTAACGGATGATTAACCCCTTACGGATAAACAAATTAACAGTTAACGTTTTTATCACAGTCAAACACACTGTCACAGCTCTGCTGTGACTGATTACCTCCCTCAAATATAAATTTTGAAGACCCCTGAGCTCTCCGGAGACGTCCTGGATCAAGGAGGAAGAAAACAGGAAGACTATGATTGAATTTTAACTGCGCAACAAGGCGCTAACACAAAGCCCCTCCCAGTCATATTACACAGTGGGAGACCAGCTATAACGGTTTCTATGCAGAAATATACGTTAGCCATGTGGAAAAAATCATGCCCAAAGAGATTTATCACCAAGTACCTCACAAAACGATTAACATGCCAGTAAACGTTTTAGAAAAAAAACAACAACATTTCATATGTTGTGTAAAGTTATCACTAAGCCTGCTACCAGTCGCTTCTACTGCAGTTAAGGCTCATACATTATTACAGTATTACCAGTATTTTTTCAGTCAAAATCTATTCCATAGAAAATAACTCTACTGTGTATACATTTACCAGCCTGATACCAGTCGCTACTACTGCATTTTAGGCTGTACTTACATCATATGGGTATCGGCAGTGTTTTCTTAGTCAATTCCATTCCTAGAAAATATTATACTGCACATACCTCATTGCAGGGGACCCCGCATGCTATTCCCTTTTCTGAAGTTACCCCACTCCTCAGAATGTGCGAGAACAGCCAGTGGATCTTAGTTACGTCTGCTAAGATCATAGAAAACGCAGGCAGATTCTTCTTCCAATACTGCCTGAGAGAAAAAACAGCACACTCCGGTGCCATTTAAAATAACAAACTTTTGATTGAAGAATAACTAACTCCTAACTCCTCTCACGACCTCCTTCTTTGTTGAGGGTTGCAAGAGAATGACTGGGTATGACATGTGAGGGGAGGAGCTATATAGCAGCTCTGCTTGGGTGATCCTCTTGCAACTTCCTGTTGGGAAGGAGAATATATCCCATAAGTAATGGATGACCCGTGGACTGACTACACTTAACAAGAGAAAAGAGAATCTCAGGAACTGATAGTGATCTGGATGGATTGGAATATGAAGATATGCATCCTGTAAGTCTATTGTAGACATATAATGCCCTTGCTGAACAAAAGGCAGAATAGTCCTTATAGTCACCATTTTGAATGTTGGTATCCTTACATAACGATTCAATATTTTTAGATCCAGAACTGGTCTGAAGGAATTCTCCTTCTTTGGTACAATGAACAGATTTGAGTAAAACCCCAGACCCCATTCCAGAACTGAAACTGGCACAATTACCCCAGCCGACTCTAGGTCTGAAACACATTTCAGAAACACCTGAGCCTTTACTGGAATCCGTGAGAGAAAAAAAACTTCTCACAAGCGGTTTTACCTTGAAACCTATTCTGTACCCTTGAGAAACAATGTTCTGAATCCAAAGACTTTGAATCGAATTGATCCAAACATCTTTGAAAAATTGTAACCTGCCCCCTACCAGCTGTGCTGGAATGAGGGCCGCACCTTCATGCGGATTTGGGAGCTGGTTTTGACTTTCTAAAAGGCTTGGATTTATTCCAGACTGGAGAAGGTTTCCAAATGGAAACTGTTCCTTTAGGGGAAGGGTCAGGCTTCTGTTCCTTATTCTGACGAAAGGAACGAAAACAATTAGCAGCCCTATATTTAGCTTTAGATTTTTTGTCCTGAGGCAAAAGGGTTCCCTTCCCTTCCCCCCAGTAACAGTTGAAATTATTGAATCCAACTGAGAACCAAATAATTTATTACCTTGGAAAGAAAGAGAAAGCAACGTTGACTTAGAAGTCATATCTGCATTCCAAGACTTAAGCCATAAAGCTCTTCTAGCTAAAATAGCTAAAGACATATACCTGACATCAATTCTAATGATTTCAAAAATGGCATCAAAGTTATTAGCATGTTGAAGAAGTTTAACAATGCTATAAGCATTATGGTCTGACACTTGTTGCGCTAAAGCCTCCAACCAGAATGTGGAAACTGCAGCAACATCAGCCAAAGAATTAGCAGGTCTGAACATAAATAAGCCTTCCTTAGAAAGGATTCAAGCTTCCTATCTAAAGGATCTTTAAAAGAAGTACTATCTGCCGTAGGAATAGTAGTACGTTTAGCAAGAGTAGAGATAGCCCCATCAACTTTGGGGATTTTTTCCCAAAACTCTAATCTATCAGATGGCAAAGGGTACAATTTCTTAAACCTTGGAGAAGGAGTAAATTAAGTACCCAGACTATTCCATTCCCTAGAAATTACTTCTGAAATAGCATCAGGAACTGGAAAAACTTCTGGAATAACTACATGAGGTTTAAAAACTGAATTTAAAACGCTTATTAGTTTTAATATCAAGAGGACTAGACTCCTCAATATCTAATGCAATCAACACTTCTTTAAGTAAAGAATGAATAAACTCCATCTTAAACAAATATGAAGATTTATCAGTGTCAATATCTGAGGCAGAATCTTCTGAACCAGATAGATCCTCAACAGAAATAGATAAGTCAGAATGATGGCGGTCATTTAAAAAATCATCTGAAATATGAGAAGTTTTAAAAGACCTTTTACGTTTACTAGAAGGAGGAATAACAGACAGAGCCTTCCGAATAGAATTAGAAACAAATTCTCTTACATTAACAGGAACATCCTGAACATTAGATGTTGAAGGAACAACAACAGGTAATGGATTATTACTAATGGAAATATTATCTGCGTTTGATAGATTATCATGACAACTAACACAAACTACAGCTGGAGGAACAGTTACCAAAAGTTTACAACAAATGCACTTAACTTTGGTAGAACCGACATCAGGCATCGTCTTTCCAGAAGTAGATTCTGATCCAGGGTCAGGTAGTGACATCTTGCAATATGTAATAGAAAAAAGAACATATAAAGCAAAATTATCAAATTCCTTAAATGACAGTTTCAGGAATGGGAAAAAATGCAAAACAAAACAAGCCTCTAGAAACCAGAAGCAACTAAAAAGTGAGACTGAAATAATGTGAAAAAAACTGGCGCCAAGTATGACGCCCACATTTTTGGCGCCAAGTATAACGCCCATATTTTTTGGCGCCAAGAATGACGCCCATATTTTTTGGCGCCAAAACCATCCGCAACACACATACGTCAAAATTGACGCAACCACGTGAAAACTTCCGGCATCAACTATAACGCCGGAAATGACAAAATTTTTGCGCCAAAAATGACGCAATAAATAGAAGCATTTTCTGCACCTGCGAGCCTAACAGCCGGCAATTTTGAAAAAAAGTACATTGAAAATTTTTAAGGTAAGAAAAATATAAATTCATATGCATTTCCCAAAAAAATAAAACTGACAGTCTGAAAGAAGGAATACTGATTATCCTGAATCATGGCAAATATAAGTTTAACACATATATTTAGAACTTTACATATAAAGTGCCCAACCATAGCTTAGAGTGTCATGAATAAAATAAGACTTACTTACCCAAAGACACTCATCTACATATAGTAGATAGCCAAACCAGTACTGAAACGAGAATCAGTAGAGGTAATGGTATATAAGAGTATATCGTCGATCTGAAAAGGGAGGTAGGAGAAGAAATCTCTACGACCGATAACAGAGAACCTATGAAATAGATCTCCTAGAGGAAGACCATGGTATTCAAATAGGCAATACTCTCTTCACATCCCTCTGACATTCACTGCACTCTGAGAGGAAAACCGGGCTTCAGCCTGCTGTGAAGCGCATATCAACGTAGAAATCTAGCACAAACTTACTTCACCACCTCCATGGGAGGCAAAGTTTGTAAAACTGAATCGTGGGTTTGGTGAGGGGTGTATTTATAGGCATTTTGACGTTTGGGAAACTTTGCCCCTCCTGGTAGGAATGTATATCCCATACGTCACTAGCTCATGGACTCTTGCCAATTACATGAAAGAAATGAATATTTAAAATTCAAGATGACATCAAGCGATGTGAGTGTAGACTTCTTGGACCTGAGGATTACCAGATCAGGATCTGGTTTGACCACAACACTGTTCAGCAAGACCACAGATCGGAGCTCCATACTGGAGGCCACTAGTTGTCATCCTCCCAGTCTTAAAAAAATCTCTTCCCATGTCACAGTTCAAGCGGGTGGTGAGAAATAATACCAACAATGACACCAAACTATTACAGCTTGATGATATGTATTCAAGGTTTGCGGAAAGAGGTTACAAAGCGGCCCAGCTGAATCCGGCTTTAATTACCTGCAAGGATATGGATTAATCAGAGGCATTGACAAAGAAAGCTAAGCAACCACTGGAAAGGTTGGTCTTCTCTAAAGAGTTTAATTTTGAAACATTGGAACTTCCAGGCATCATGCGAAAGAATTGGGACATTCTTACCACAGACAGAACACTGCCTTTCAATAACATGGAACCCCCAATGATTGGTTACCGGAGGGGCCGATCAATTAAGGATCTGCTTTTGCGTGCTGATTTCAGACCAAGCTATGTAACCAGAACCAGGTTGGGCACCAATAGAAAACATAATTTATGTAAGAACTTACCTGATAAATTCATTTCTTTCATATTAGCAAGAGTCCATGAGCTAGTGACGTATGGGATATACATTCCTACCAGGAGGGGCAAAGTTTCCCAAACCTCAAAATGCCTATAAATACACCCCTCACCACACCCACAATTCAGTTTAATGAATTGCAAAGAAGTTGGGTGATAAGAAAGGAGCGAAAGCATCAAAAATAAGGAATTGGAATAATTGTGCTTTGTACAAAAAAATCATAACCACCACAAAAAGGGTGGGCCTCATGGACTCTTGCTAATATGAAAGAAATGAATTTATCAGGTAAGTTCTTACATAAATTATGTTTTCTTTCATGTAATTAGCAAGAGTCCATGAGCTAGTGACGTATGGGATAGCAGATACCCAAGATGTGGAACTTCCACGCACGAGTCACTAGAGAGGGAGGGATAAAATAAAGACAGCCAATTCCGCTGAAAAAAATAATCCACAACCCAAATTAAAAGTTCTTAATCTTAATAATGAAAAAAACTGAAATTATAAGCAGAAGAATCAAACTGAAACAGCTGCCTGAAGTACTTTTCTACCAAAAACTGCTTCAGAAGAAGAGAAAACATCAAAATGGTAGAATTTAGTAAAAGTATGCAAAGAAGACCAAGTTGCTGCTTTGCAAATCTGATCAACAGAAGCTTCATTCCTAAAAGTCCAGGAAGTAGAAACTGACCTAGTAGAATGAGCCGTGATCCTTTGAGGTGGGGACTTACCCGACTCCACATAAGCATGATGAATCAAAGACTTTAACCAAGACGCCAAAGAAATGGCAGAAGCTTTATGACCTTTCCTGGAACCAGAAAAAGGTAACAAATAGACTAGAAGTCTTTCTAAAATCTTTAGTAGCTTCAACATAATATTTCAAAGCTCTTACTACATCCAAAGAATGTAAAGATCTCTCCAGAGAATTCTTAGGATTAGGACACAATGAAGGGACAACAATTTCTCTACTAATGTTGTTAGAATTCACAACCTTAGGTAAAAATTGAAATGAAGTCCGCAACACCGCCTTATCCTGATGAAAAATCAGAAAAGGAGATTCACAAGAAAGAGCAGATAACTCAGAAACTCTTCTAGCAGAAGAGATGGCCAAAAGGAACAAAACTTTCCAAGAAAGTAATTTAATATCCAGAGAATGCATAGGTTCAAACGGAGGAGCCTGTAAAGCCCTCAGAACCAAATTAAGACTCCAAGGAGGAGAGATTGACTTAATGACAGGCTTGATACGAACCAAAGCCTGTACAAAACAATGAATATCAGGAAGATTAGCAATCTTTCTGTGAAAAAGAACAGAAAGAGCAGAGATTTGTCCTTTCAAAGAACTTGCAGACAAACCTTTATCTAAACCATCCTGAAGAAACTGTAAAATTCTAGGAATTCTAAAAGAATGCCAGGAGAATTTATGAGAACACCAAGAAATGTAAGTCTTCCAGACTCCATAATAAATCTTCCTAGACACAGATTTACGAGCCTGTAACATAGTATTAATTACTGAGTCAGAGAAACCTCTATGACTAAGAATCAAGCGTTCAATTTCCATACCTTCAAATTTAATGATTTGAGATCCTGATGGAAAAATGGGCCTTGAGATAGAATGTCTGGTCTTAACGGAAGTGTCCAAGGTTGGCAACTGGCCATCTGAATGAGATCCGCATACCAAAACCTGTGAGGCCATGCTGGAGCCACCAGCAGTACAAACAAACGTTCCATTAGAATTTTGGAAATCACTTTTGGAAGAAGAACTAGAGGCGGAAAGACATAGGCAGGATGATAATTCCAAGGAAGCGACAACGCGTCCACTGCTTCCGCCCGAGGATCCCTGGATCTGGACAGATACCTGGGAAGTTTCTTGTTTAGATGAGAGGCCATCAGATCTATTTCTGGAAGTCCCCAGATTTGAACAACCTGAAGAAATACCTCTGGGTGAAGAGACCATTCGCCCGGATGTAACGTCTGGCGACTGAGATAATCCGCTTCCCTATTGTCTACAACTGGGATGTGAACCGCAGAAATTAGACAGGAGCTGGATTCCGCCCATACAAGTATCCGAGATACTTCTTTCATAGCTTGAGGACTGTGAGTCCCACCCTGATGATTGACATACGCCACGGTTGTGACATTGTCTGTCTGAAAACAAATAGACGATTCTCTTACATTAACAGGGACATCCTGAACATTAGATGTTGAAGGAACAACAACAGGTAATGGATTATTACTAATGGAAACAGAATCTGCATTAGAAAGTTTATCATGACAGTTATCACAAACTACAGCCGGAGGAACAGTTACCAAAAGTTTACAACAGATGCACTTAACTTTGGTAGAACCAGCATCAGGCAGCGTCTTTCCAGAAGTAGATTCTGATCCAGGGTCAGGTTGAGACATCTTGCAATATGTAATAGAAAAAACAACATATAAAGCAAAATTATCAAATTCCTTAAAGGACAGTTTCAGGAATGGGAAAAAATGCCAAAATGAACAAGCCTCTAGCAACCTGAAGCAATGAAAAATGAGACTGAAATAATGTGAAAAAAAGGTGGAGACAAGAATGACGCCCACTTTTTTTGGCGCCAAGAATGAAGCCCACATTATTGGCGCCAAGAACAACGCCCATATTTTTTGCTGCCAAGTATGACGCCACATCCTGTGACGCCGAAAAAAACGACGCCCATATTTTTGGCGCAAAAAAAGTCTGAACACATATACGTCAAAAAATGACGCAACCACGAACAAACTTCCGGCGTCAATTAGGGCGCCGGAAATGACAAAATTTTTGCGCCAAAAAAGTCAGCGCCAAGAATGACGCAATAAATTGTAGCATTTTCAGCCCCCGCGAGCCTAACAGCCCACAGGGAAAAAAGTCAATTGAAAATTTTTTAAGGTAAGAAAAAAATATTTATTCATATGCATTATCCCAAATAATGAAACTGACTGTCTGAAATAAGGAATACTGAATCATGGCAAATATAAGTTTAAACACATATTTAGAACTTTACAATTAAAGTGCCCAACCATAGCTTTAGAGTGTCATAATAAAATAAGACTTACTTACCCTAAGACACTCATCTACATATAGTAGATAGCCAAACCAGTACTGAAACGAGAATCAGTAGAGGTAATGGTATATAAGAGTATATCGTCGATCTGAAAAGGGAGGTAGGAGAAGAAATCTCTACGACCGATAACAGAGAACCTATGAAATAGATCCCCTAGAGGAAGACCATTGTATTCAAATAGGCAATACTCTCTTCACATCCCTCTGACATTCACTGCACTCTGAGAGGAAAACCGGGCTCCAGCCTGCTGCGAAGCGCATATCAACGTAGAATCTAGCACAAACTTACTTCACCACCTCCATGGGAGGCAAAGTTTGTAAAACTGAATTGTGGGTGTGGTGAGGGGTGTATTTATAGGCATTTTGAGGTTTGGGAAACTTTGCCCCTCCTGGTAGGAATGTATATCCCATACGTCACTAGCTCATGGACTCTTGCTAATTACATGAAAGAAATGGCTGTTACCGTTGTAGTGGGTGCATTACCTGCAGTGGACTTTCACAGTGCAAATTCTTCACACATCCATGGAGAAATAAAAAATATGAAATCAATCATAGGGTCACTTCCACCACGAAATATGTGGTATATATGCTTCACTGTCCCTGTGGGCTATTCTACATTGGGAAAACCCAAGACGATCTACGCACCAGGATGGCCAACCATCGCTCTGGGATAAGATCAGCCTTGTGTACCGGGACATCTGATCAGCCTGTAGCGAGGCATTTTCTCAAGATGCAGCATATCTTGCAGAGGGAGAGTAAATGGATACATACTCTGGACACCTTGGCTCCAAAAGGTCTTAATGTTAAATTGGACCTACAATGTTTCCTTTAACCACATTGGGGTCATTTATACATGCTGATGCATTAGATCATGGCATTATATCTATGTGCATATTAACATATGATTGGGGATCTGTTATCTGTATATTTTTTGTGTCTGTATGAGACTATTTTGATCTTACTATGTAACAGGGTTAGCCTTGTTGCTTCAGCAGTTCAATATCGCATTAGATCCACACTGGTTCCTTATAAATTCAGTTTAAATTATTTAGCATAGATAGCATGAAATTGTGTCTTATATGGAGCAAGGTTAGCCTGTCCAATAATTTTTATTTTTTTCTTTATTCGCTATGCCTTATGCATTATTAATTTAATTAACTGGTTCCTTATAAATTCAGTTTAAATTATTTAGCATAGATTGCATGAAATTGTGTATGATATGGAGCAAGGTTAGCTTGTCCAATAATTTTTATTTTTTTCTTTATTCGCTATGCCATATGCATTATTAATTTAACTAACTGTACTAGTTCTAGTAGCTTTCATTACTTGACATTCAATTTATAATTGGTCCTTTTGGTGCATGTTTTCATTTCCTCACCAACATAAATTAAAAACATGGCTACGGTCCAGATTGCTTGATCAGTTTTTCCTTTCTACTATTTGTAGTTTAGTTTAGCCAGCTCACTTATTATATTGTATTTCACATGTATGTGTGTGTCAATTTTCAGTTGCCTGCATATGTTATCTTTATCTTTGCAACGTTGTGCTGTATTGTTTTGATTTCCATTTTTAACTTTGACATTTGGCCTATGCAGGCATACATAGTGCCCTTCACGCATGCTGGGGGATGCTGTGGCTCTGCAAGCACTTTTGGCAGAGATGTCCACAGGGTGAGAGGGTTTATAGTGTGGTGATATATTGTATCTGAGGACGGGGGCAACACCGAAAACGTTTATACCAATAAATGTTTGTTTGATTAAATCCAGAGGGGTGCTTTTCCGGAAACCTGCATGACATTATATTATATTATAATATATATATATATATATATATATATATATATATATATATATATATATATATATATATATATACACACATATATACATACATACATACATACACTCACACATACATACATACACACATAAAACACGGAAGGGGACTGCACTCTCAGACTGGACCGGGTACACAACCTGCAACATGCACAGCCCTGGGTGCACAATAGCACTCTCAGGAAGCTGCACTGTCCCCAGAGTCACAGGTACTTAACCCCAGACAGGTCTGGGTGCAAGGCCCATAGGGGAAAATTACAAAACAAATTAATACAGCACACAGAGAAAGTCCAGCACTCACAAGCTCTCTGCTAAGATTAAAAGCAAAAATGAAAGAGTTAGTTACCGCATCTGGCCAAATGGGATAAGCCCAGGTACCACGTCAAGGTCTCTTCCAAAACCTGAGTCCCTAAACAGCCACACAATGCAAGATCACAATCCAACAAACTGGGAACAAGTGAAGGGTGCACAGGCTTATGTAATCACCCTAGACACATACAAAACATGGAAGGGGACTGCACTCTCAACACTTATGTGGCTAGGATTAAAAAAAATCTCAGAAAAAAAAACAGAATTTATGCTTACCTGATAAATTACTTTCTCCAACGGTGTGTCCGGTCCACGGCGTCATCCATTACTTGTGGGAAATGTTCTCCCCCACAGGGAAAGGCAAGGAGAGCACACAGCAAGAGCTGTCCATATAGCTCCCCCTCTGGCTCCGCCCCCCAGTCATTCTACCGACGGTTAGGAGAAAAAGGAGAAACTATAGGGTGCCGTGGTGACTGTAGTGTATAAAGAAAAAAAATTTCAACCTGATTAAAAAAACCAGGGCGGGCCGTGGACCGGACACACCGTTGGAGAAAGTAATTTATCAGGTAAGCATAAATTCTGTTTTCTCCAACATTGGTGTGTCCGGTCCACGGCGTCATCCATCACTTGTGGGAACCAATACCAAAGCTTTAGGACACGGATGAAGGGAGGGAGCAAATCAGGTTACCTAAACAGAAGGCACCACGGCTTGCAAAACCTTTCTCCCAAAAACAGCCTCCGAAGAAGCAAAAATATAAAATTTGTAGAATTTGGCAAAAATGTGCAGAGAAGACCAAGTCGCTGCCTTACATATCTGGTCAACAGAAGCCTCGTTTTTATAGGCCCATGTGGAAGCCACAGCCCTAGTAGAGTGAGCTGTGATACGGTCAGGAGGCTGCCGTCCGGCAGTCTCATAAGCCAAGCGGATAATGCTTTTCAGCCAGAAAGAGAGAGAGGTAGCAGTAGCTTTTTGACCTCTCCTCTTACCAGAGTAAACGACAAACAAGGATGAGGTTTGTCTAAAATCTTTTGTTGCTTCTAAATAGAACTTTAAAGCACGAACAACATCTAAATTGTGTAATAAACGTTCCTTCTTTGAAACTGGATTCGGACACAAAGAAGGAACAACTATTTCCTGGTTGATGTTCTCGTTGGAAACAACTTTTGGAAGAAAACCAGGCTTAGTACGCAAAACAACCTTATCTGAATGGAACACCAGATAGGGTGGATCACACTGCAAAGCAGATAATTCAGAAACTCTTCTAGCAGAACATAGGTTATCTGATGGAACAGACATGTTAAACAGATTTAGGCAGGCAAACAATGCAATAAAAACGATTTTAAACAAAAACGTTACTGTCTCTTTAAATAATAAAATGACACATTTATTTCTGAATGTTCAAAAAACTATGAAGGCAATATCCGATTTTTCTGAAATTTCGACCCCAGTGTCTTAATGCTTAGAAAGTATTGCACAGCAAATATGGAGACTCTAGCTCTTAAAACAAGCAAACCGGAGATAATTGTTGGATTTAACCGTTTTTACACACCACAATCCCAGCTACAGCCTTGCTGCAGCTTTTTCCCTTCCTTAGGGGTCACCATTCACAGAAAAAAGCCTTTTGGAGTCACTTTCTGAACCACAGGACCCTCTCACATGAATCTGCATGCACTGCCTTGAAATTCAACTGCACAGCTGAAGTGCCAAAATGAGGCTTCCTCCCTCAGCACACTAGAGTGAAGGGGCCTTCCTGACTAGATTTAGGTGTCTAAAACAAGCCAGATCAATAAAAAACGTTCCCAAGTGTATGTGAGCTTATAAAATATTTCAAATGGTATAATATTGTAATAAAAACCAATCGATTTAGCCCCTAACAGTGTCTACCAGCATAAAAAAGAAAAAGGGGAAGCCTGTTATCTTTTTTGCTGAGGTGAAAGAAAAATGGCTTACCGTTTCCCCTGAGGGGAAAAATGACTGTCATCTAGCATTAGCCTGTGTTGTTAGAAGGAGACTAGTCATACCTGAAGCAGATGAGTCTGCAAACTGTTACCCCCAACTGAAGTTCTCGTTTCAACAGACCTGCGTGGTAACAGTAATGGATTTTAGTTACTTGTGCTAAAATCATAGCCCTCTTAAACAGAAATCTTCATCACTTTTCTGTTATAGAGTAAATAGTACAAGCCAGCACTATTTTAAAATAACAAACTCTTGATAGAAGAATAAAAAACTACAACTAACACCACAAACTCCTCGCCATCCCCGTGGTAGATGCTACTTGTTCAGAGCGGCAAGGAGAATGACTGGGGGGCGGAGCCAGAGGGGGAGCTATATGGACAGCTCTTGCTGTGTGCTCTCCTTGCCTTTCCCTGTGGGGGAGAACATTTCCCACAAGTAATGGATGACGCCGTGGACCGGACACACCAATGTTGGAGAAAGCATAATGACCTTTCAAACAGATTAGCTGTAACATACGCACTATTTAAACAATATCCAAGCAAAATAAATAGAGAAAGTTAAAGATTTATATTAGAGGAAGCACAGGATACTTTGTATAAAAATGCAACTAGGTTTGCAAGATTCCGTAATAAGTCTGGCAAATTTTAAGACACGATGGTCCAAAGGCAGAACAAAAGGAAAACTATCGCTGCTCTTAGAAATAGAGGGAAAACATATATAGATCAAGAAAATATATCTTTACTATTTAAAAAGTATTCTAATCTTTATCTCAAAATCTTACTAAGCATGATATTGATAAATTCTTGGAGGATACCGAGCTTCTTAAGATCTTGGAGGCAGATATTGAAATATTAAACCAACCAATAGAAGAACAGGAAATATATAAAATAATATCCTCAATGGCCAGAGGGGAAACTCCTGGGCCAGATAATTTACCCCTGGAGTTCTACCTAACTCATCTGAAGTTGTCCCGATCCTGAAAGACCATTATAAATATTACTTTGATGATAATTTTAAAATATTGGAGGACTTTAAAAGAGATAATATCTTAATCCCTAAACAAAATAAGGATCCTTTAGAAATAACATCATATAGACTTATTTCCTTGTTGAATCTGGACTATAACATTTTAACAAAAATCCTGGCAGAAAGAATGAAAAATATATTAACTAAAATCATACATCCTGATCAGGTGGGCTTTGTGAGCGGTAGAACTTCAGAGGTAAATGTAAGGAAAATTTAACATTTGAGGAACATTCTCCCAGGAATATTGGTGGGTAATGTTCCAATCAAAATTTCACTATTCGCTGATGATCTTCTTATATTTCTATCTGATCCTGCACTATATATTGATATTATTCTTAAACCTCTGGAAGATTATAGCCACGTGTCTGGCTATAAAACAAAACTGGCAAAATTAAATATTGTGATTAAAAAAACAAAAAACTGACTCACTTCAAACTTATAAATTCGTAGAAACAGATCAGTTGGAGTATCTAGGTTTAAACATCTCTGCTGACCCCACAAAATGGTATGGGGATAATATCTCACCAATCTTACAGGGAAATGATGACAAGATGAAAACTTGGGGAGGCTTGCCACTTTCAATTTCTGGTAAAGTCAATCTGTTCAAGATGTTTATAATTCTCAAAATTGTATTAAGAATGCTTAATTATTATTAATTAGGGAAACAGATCTGAGGTGCTTTAATCATAGATTAAGATATTATTTATGGAGTGGGAGAAACCTAAGAATAAAACGTAATAATCTGTATCAACCAATTGCAAAAGGAGGCTTGGCGCTACCGAATTTGGAATGGTATAATTTGGCTACCATGTTACACCTCCCTATTGACTGGTTGTAACAAACCTATAAATATTCAACCAAAGAATTGGGAGGGACATGTTTGCTCCCCATATTCCCTTAATTTTATTATCCATGCCTCAAACAGAGATCTAGGCACAACTATCTCCTCCCATCCTTTATTTATGGACATTCTGAAGGTTTGGAGGGAAGATATGAAATAGCTGGGGAATAAAACAAATGTTTCTAAATGGCTTCCAACACAGGGCAATAGCTACTTCCCGTTGGGGATCACATCTAATATATTTACCAAATGGTCACAAGACAAACTTTTGGTAATTAAGGATTTTTATGATATAAACTCCAAGAAATTATACTCTTATCGAATTTCAGAAAATCTTTCCTAAAATACTACATAAGCATAAATTTTACTTTCTCAAGCCAAGAATTATATTGCAAGATTGACTAGAAATTTCCCGCAGATTTGGCATAAACATCCATAAATGAAAGCTATTAATATTGAGAAGTGGTCATTATCATCAATATATAAAATCTTAAGAACCAGTAGATGGAGAAAAATTATTAAACATCCCTGATTTAGGTAGGTCTCTTCTTCAAAGTCTTAGCAAGACTCAAACATTATGCACTTCTAAATACTTAAAGGGACACTGAACCCGAATGTTTTCTTTCGTGATTCAGATAGAGCATGAAATTTTAAGCAACTTTCTAATTTACTCCTATTATCACATTTTCTTCATTCTCTTGGTATCTTTATTTGAAATGCAAAAATGTAAGTTTAGATGCCGGCCCATTTTTGGCGAACAACCTGGGTTGTCCTTGCTGATTGGTGGATATATTCATCCACAAATAAAAAAGTGCTGTCCAGAGTCTGTATCCAAAAAAAAGCTTAGATGCCTTCTTTTTCAAATAAAAATAGCAAGAGAATGAAGAAAATTGATAATAGGAGTAAATTAGAAAGTTGATTAAAATTGCATGTTCTATCTGAATCACGAAAGAAAAAAACAGAATTTATGTTTACCTGATAAATTACTTTCTCCAACGGTGTGTCCGGTCCACGGCGTCATCCTTACTTGTGGGATATTCTCCTCCCCAACAGGAAATGGCAAAGAGCCCAGCAAAGCTGGTCACATGATCCCTCCTAGGCTCCGCCTTCCCCAGTCATTCGACCGACGTAAAGGAGGAATATTTGCATAGGAGAAATCATATGATACCGTGGTGACTGTAGTTAAAGAAAATAAATCATCAGACCTGATTAAAAAACCAGGGCGGGCCGTGGACCGGACACACCGTTGGAGAAAGTAATTTATCAGGTAAACATAAATTCTGTTTTCTCCAACATTGGTGTGTCCGGTCCACGGCGTCATCCTTACTTGTGGGAACCAATACCAAAGCTTTAGGACACGGATGATGGGAGGGAGCAAATCAGGTCACCTAGATGGAAGGCACCACGGTTTGCAAAACCTTTCTCCCAAAAATAGCCTCAGAAGAAGCAAAAGTATCAAATTTGTAAAAGTTGGTAAAAGTGTGCAGTGAAGACCAAGTCGCTGCCTTACATATCTGATCAACAGAAGCCTCGTTCTTAAAGGCCCATGTGGAAGCCACAGCCCTAGTGGAATGAGCTGTGATTCTTTCAGGAGGCTGCCGTCCGGCAGTCTCGTAAGCCAATCTGATGATGCTTTTAATCCAAAAAGAGAGAGAGGTAGAAGTTGCTTTTTGACCTCTCCTTTTACCAGAATAAACAACAAACAAGGAAGATGTTTGTCTGAAATCCTTTGTAGCATCTAAATAGAATTTTAGAGCACGGACAACATCCAAATTGTGTAACAAACGTTCCTTCTATGAAACTGGATTCGGACACAAAGAAGGTACAACTAGTTACAGGCTTTCTAGCCTGAATAAGAGTATCTATTACAGAATCTGAAAACCCACGCTTTGATAAAATCAAGCGTTCAAACTCCAAGCAGTCAGTTGGAGGAAAACCAGATTCGGATGTTCGAATGGACCCTGAATAAGAAGGTCCTGTCTCAAAGGTAGCTTCCATGGTGGAGCCGAAGACACATTCACCAGGTCTGCATACCAAGTCCTGCGTGGCCACACAGGAACTATCAAGGTCACCGAAGCCCTCTCCAGATTGATCCTGGCTACCAGCCTGGGAATGAGAGGAAACGGTGGGAATACATAAGCTAGGTTGAAGATCCAAGGTGCTACTATTGTATCCAATAGAGTCGCCTTGGGATCCCTGGATTTGGACCCGTAACAAGGGACCATGAAGTTCTGACGAGAGGCCATCAGAACCATGTCTGGAATTCCCCATAATTGAGTTATTTGGGCAAAGATTTCCAGATGGAGTTCCCACTCCCCCGGATGCTCCTCCATCGCCAGGGAACTCCTTGTTACCCCCTGATGGTTGATATATGTAACAGTCGTCATGATGTCCGATTGAAACCTTATGAATTTGGCCTTTGCTAGTCGAGGCCAAGCCTTGAGAGCATTGAATATCGCTCTCAGTTCCATTATGCTTATCGGGAGAAGAGAGTCTTCCCGAAACCATAGACCCTGAGTTTTCAGGGGTTCCCAGACCGCGCCCCAGCCCACCAGACTGGCGTCGGTCGTGACAATGACCTACTCTGGTCTGCGGAAGCTCATTCCCTGTGACAGGTTGTCCAGGGTCAGCCACCAACGGAGTGAATCTCTGGTTATTTGATCTACTTATATCGTCGGAGACAAGTCTGTATAATCCCCATTCCACTGTCTGAGCATGCACAGGTGCAATGGTCTTAGATGAATTCGTGCAAAAGGAACAATGTCCATTGCCGCAACCATCAAACCTATTACTTCCATGGACTGCGCTATGGAAGGAAGAAGAACAGAATGAAGTACCTGACAAGAGCTTAGAAGTTTTGATTTTCTGGCCTCTGTCAGAAAAACCTTCATTTCTAAGGAAACTATTATTGTTCCCAAGAAGGGACTCTTGTTGACGGGGACAGAGAACTTTTTTCTATGTTCACTTTCCACCTGTGAGATCTGAGAAAGGCTAGGACAATGTCCGTATGAGCCCTTGCTTTTGACAGAGACGACACTTGAATCAGGATGTCGTCCAAGTAAGGTACTACTGCAATGCCCCTTGGTCTTAGCACCGCTAGAAGGGACCCTAGTACCCTTGTGAAAATCCTTGGAGCAGTGGCTAATCCGAATGGAAGTGCCACAGGTAATGCTTGTCCAGAAAGGCGAACCTTAGGAACCGAAAATGTTCCTTGTGGATAGGAATACGTAGGTACACATCCTTTAAGTCCACCGTGGTCGTGAATTGACCTTCCTGGATGGTAGGAAGGATCGTTCGAATGGTTTCCATTTTGAATGATGAAACCCTTAGAAACTTGTTTAGAATCTTGAGATCTAAAATAGGTCTGAATGTTCCCTCTTTTTTGGGAATTATGAACAGGTTGGAGTAAAAACCCATCCCTTGTTCTCCTAATGGAACAGGATGAATCACTCCCATGCTTAACAGGTCTTCTACACAGTGTAAGAATGTCTGTTCGAGGATAATTGAGACCCGTGGAACCTTCCCCTTGGGGGTAGTTCCCTGAATTCCAGGAGATAACCTTGAGAAACTATTTCTAGCGCCCAAGGATCCTGAACATCTCTTGCCCCAGCCTGAGCAAAGAGAGAAAGTCTGCCCCCCACCAGATCCTTCCCAGATCGGGGGCCAACACTTCATGCTGTTTTGGTAGCAGTGGCAGGTGACTTGGCCTGCTTACCCTTGTTCCAGCCTTGCATCGGCCTCCAGGCTGGCTTGGTTTGAGAAGTATTACCCTCTTGCTTAGAGGGTGTAGAATTTGAGGCTGGTCCGTTTCTGCGAAAGGGACGAAAATTTGGCTTCTTTTTAGCCTTAAAAGACCTATCCAGAGGAAGGGCGTGGCCCTTTCCCCCAGTGATGTCTGAAATAATCTCTTTCAAGTCAGGGCCAAACAGTGTTTTACCCTTGAAAGGGATGTTAAGCAAAAGCGCTCTGCGCGCCACGATAGCAAACCCTGAATTATTCGCCGCTAATCTAGCTAATTGCAAAGCGGCATCTAAAATAAAAAAAAAAAGAGTTAGCCAATTTAAGAGCTTGAACTCTGTCCAAAACCTCCTCGTACGAAGATTCTTTATTGAGCGACTTTTCTAGTTCTTCGAACCAGAAACACGCAGCTGTAGTGACAGGAACAATGCATGAAATTGGTTGTAGAAGGTAACCTTGCTGAACAAACATCTTTTTAAGCAAACCCTCTAACCTTTAATCCATAGGATCTTGAAAGCACAACTATCTTCTATAGGAATAGAAGTGCGTTTGTTTAGAGTAGAAACCGCCCCCTCGACCTTGGGGACTGTATGCTATAAGTCCTTTCTGGGGTCGACTATAGGAACTAATATCTTAAATATAGGGGGAGGACAAAAGGTATGCCGGGCCTTTCCCACTCCTTATTTACTATGTCCGCCACCCGCTTGGGTATAGGAAAAACATCGGGGGGCACCGGAACCTCTAGGAACTTGTCCATCTTACCTAATTTCTCTGGAATGACCAAATTGTCACAATCATCCAGAGTAGATAATACCTCCTTAAGTAGTGCGTGGAGATGTTGAAATTTAAATTTAAAAGTTACAATATCAGGTTCTGCTTGTTGAGAAATTTTCCCTGAATCTGAAATTTCTCCCTCAGACAAAACCTCCCTCCTGGCCCCTTCAGATAGGTGTGAGGGTATGTCAGAACAGATATCATCAGCGTCCTCTTGCTCTTCAGTGTTTAAAACAGAGCAATCACGCTTTCTCTGATAAGTAGGCATTTTGGAAAAAATGCATGCAATAGAATTATCCATTACAGCCATTAATTGTTGTATGGTAATAAGTATTGGCGCACTAGATGTACTAGGGGCCTCTTGTGTGGGCAAAACTGGTGTAGACACAGAAGGGGATGATGCAGTACCATGCTTACTCCCCTCATTAGAGGAATCATCTTGGGCAATATCATATCTATGGCATTATTATCCCTACTTTGTTTGGACATTATGACACAAATATATCACATATATTTAAATGGGGAGACACATTGGCTTTCATACATATAGAACATCGTTATCTGATGGTTCAGACATGTTAAACAGGCTTAAACTTGTCAACAAAGCACAAAAAACGTTTTACAATAAAACCGTTACTGTCCCTTTAAATTTCAAACTGAACACACTTTATTACTGAATATGTGAAAAAGTATGAAGGAATTGTTCAAATTTCACCAAAATTTCACCACAGTAACTTAAAGCCTTAAAAGTATTGCACACCAAATTTGAAAGCTTTAACCCTTAAAATAACGGAACCGGAGCCGTTTTTACATTTAACCCCTATACAGTCCCAGGTATCTGCTTTGCTGAGACCCAACCAAGCCCAGAGGGGAATACGATACCAAATGATGCCTTCTATAAGCTTTTTCAGTGGTTCTTAGCTCCTCACACATGCATCTGCATGCCATGCTTTCCAAAAACAACTGCGCATTAGAGGCGCGAAAATGAGGCTCTGTCTATGACTAGAAAAGGCCCCCAGTGAAAAAGGTGTCCAATACAGTGCCTGCCGTTTTTATTAAAACAATCCCCAAGATTTAACAACTATTAAAAGTAATAATCTGCCAAATATACTTAGTAAAGTAATCGTTTTAGCCCAGAAAAATGTCTACCCGTTTTTTAAGCCCTAATGAAGCCCTTTATTCTTTTACTTAAACTTAAGAAAATGGCTTACCGGTTCCCATAGGGAAAATGACAGCTTCCAGCATTACCGAGTCTTGTTAGAAATGTGTCATACCTCAAGCAGCAAAAGTCTGCTCACTGTTTCCCCCAACTGAAGTTAATTCCTCTCAACAGTCCTGTGTGGAAACAGCCATCGATTTTAGTAACGGTTGCTAAAATCATTTTCCTCTTACAAACAGAAATCTTCATCTCTTTCCTGTTTCAGAGTAAATAGTACATACCAGCACTATTTTAAAATAACAAACTCTTGATTGAAGAATAAAAACTACATTTAAACACCAAAAAACTCTAAGCCATCTCCGTGGAGATGTTGCCTGTACAACGGCAAAGAGAATGACTGGGGAAGGCGGAGCCTAGGAGGGATCATGTGACCAGCTTTGCTGGGCTCTTTGCCATTTCCTGTTGGGGAGGAGAATATCCCACAAGTAAGGATGACGCCGTGGACCGGACACACCTATGTTGGAGAAATGTGGGTTCAGCGTCCCTTTAAGAGAAACCCAGTTTAGACTACTTCACAGAGACTATTTTACACCACAAAGGGTTGCCAAATGAAAAAAAGAAGGTCAATAAGGTATGTCCCAAATGTTCTCAGGTAAATCTAGACCTAGGACATTTAATATGGGATTGTATGAAGTTAAAACAATTTTGGTATAAAATAAGCTGTCTTCTATCTCTAATAACAAAGAGGAGAATTCTTCTGACTAAAGAAGCTGTCATTCTTTTGATTAGTAATGATTATTGGGGAAATAATGGTAAAAATAGTGGTCTTAATCCTTAGGAAATAAATCTTTGTAATTTTGATTAATAAAAAGATCCCGTCAATATTGGAAGCTAAAAACACCTCAACAAACTCTCCAATTCTTGCCGCAAATTAGGAGCTAAAAAGGGTGATTCCCTGGGCAAGATCTGGACAGACTTTATCTACTACCAAAGAGATGAATTCAAAGTTCAAATAGAACAAATTATCAATACTCATTTATAATATTCAGGGAGTGGAGGAGGGAAAGGAAACGTTATAATAACATAATTTATGTAAGAACTTACCTGATAAATTCATTTCTTTCATATTAGCAAGAGTCCATGAGCTAGTGACGTATGGGATATACATTCCTACCAGGAGGGGCAAAGTTTCCCAAACCTCAAAATGCCTATAAATACACCCCTCACCACACCCACAATTCAGTTTAACGAATAGCCAAGAAGTGGGGTGATAAAAAAGTGCGAAAGCATATAAAATAAGGAATTGGAATAATTGTGCTTTATACAAAATCATAACCACCACAAAAAAAGGGCGGGCCTCATGGACTCTTGCTAATATGAAAGAAATGAATTTATCAGGTAAGTTCTTACATAAATTATGTTTTCTTTCATGTAATTAGCAAGAGTCCATGAGCTAGTGACGTATGGGATAATGACTACCCAAGAAGTGGATCTTTCCACACAAGAGTCACTAGAGAGGGAGGGATAAAATAAAGACAGCCAATTCCTGCTGAAAATAATCCACACCCAAAATAAAGTTTAACGAAAAACATAAGCAGAAGATTCAAACTGAAACCGCTGCCTGAAGTACTTTTCTACCAAAAACTGCTTCAGAAGAAGAAAATACATCAAAATGGTAGAATTTAGTAAAAGTATGCAAAGAGGACCAAGTCGCTGCTTTGCAGATCTGGTCAACCGAAGCTTCATTCTTAAACGCCCAGGAAGTAGAAACTGACCTAGTAGAATGAGCTGTAATTCTCTGAGGCGGAGTTTTACCCGACTCAACATAGGCAAGATGAATTAAAGATTTCAACCAAGATGCCAAAGAAATGGCAGAAACTTTCTGGCCTTTTCTAGAACCGGAAAAGATAACAAATAGACTAGAAGTCTTACGAAAAGATTTCGTAGCTTCAACATAATATTTCAAAGCTCTAACAACATCCAAAGAATGCAACGATTTCTCCTTAGAATTCTTAGGATTAGGACATAATGAAGGAACCACAATTTCTCTACTAATGTTGTTGGAATTCACAACTTTAGGTAAAAATTCAAAAGAAGTTCGCAACACCGCCTTATCCTGATGAAAAATCAGAGAAGGAGACTCACAAGAAAGAGCAGATAATTCAGAAACTCTTCTGGCAGAAGAGATGGCCAAAAGGAACAAAACTTTCCAAGAAAGTAATTTAATGTCCAATGAATGCATAGGTTCAAACGGAGGAGCTTGAAGAGCTCCCAGAACCAAATTCAAACTCCAAGGAGGAGAAATTGACTTAATGACAGGTTTTATACGAACCAAAGCTTGTACAAAACAATGAATACAGTACAACTCCAAAAATCCGGACTGCTTGGGGATTTGCCTGGTCCGTATTTTTGGATTTTCCGTATTCTCGGACATTGCTGATAAAATACCTGTAAATAAAAAAGAAGACGTGCTAATGTTTTTTATTATAAATAAATACTGTACAGATCACCTTGTTTATTAAAATAGAGTACTGCACCTGCATATGTACATTCCTTTCCGTTACAGGTATTTCTTTGGCACATGCTGAATTGCTTGTTCACGGAGCGCTAGCATCTGCTGCGCCCGGTGAACCGCTTGTGGATGGTGCTTCTGCTTTGCCCAGCGATTTCAGAGTGTTTCTCCTCTGCTTCTGTTTAGAACCCTTATCCACTTTAGGAAACATTGGTACAGTACACTACTGTACAATATAGTACAGTATATAAAGGTATAACAGTACTGTGCAGTGTAAAGATGGTAAATACCTGCACAGGTACCGGTCATGTATGGCAAACTGTAGTGCACAGTTGTGGAGCTCAGATTTCTCACTGCCTTCGTGTGCAGTCGCTTGTTGCAGCTCTGAATGCCAATTTGCACATGCACAGTGACAAACCAACACCCGGAAGTTGTAATCACTCCAGAGTCCGGATTCTCAGGTTGTCCGGATTTCTGGAGTCCGGATTTTTGGAGTTGTACTGTATCAGGAAGAATAGCAATCTTTCTGTGAAAAAGAACAGAAAGAGCAGAGATTTGTCCTTTCAAAGAACTTGCGGACAAACCCTTATCTAAACCATCCTGAAGGAACTGTAAAATTCTCGGTATTCTAAAAGAATGCCAGGAAAAATGATGAGAAAGACACCAAGAAATATAAGTCTTCCAGACTCTATAATATATCTCTCGAGATACAGATTTACGAGCCTGTAACATAGTATTAATCACAGAGTCAGAGAAACCTCTTTGACCAAGAATCAAGCGTTCAATCTCCATACCTTTAAATTTAAGGATTTCAGATCCTGATGGAAAAAAGGACCTTGTGACAGAAGGTCTGGTCTTAACGGAAGAGTCCACGGTTGGCAAGAGGCCATCCGGACAAGATCCGCATACCAAAACCTGTGAGGCCATGCTGGAGCTACCAGCAGAACAAACGAGCATTCCTTCAGAATCTTGGAGATTACTCTTGGAAGAAGAACTAGAGGCGGAAAGATATAGGCAGGATGATACTTCCAAGGAAGTGATAATGCATCCACTGCCTCCGCCTGAGGATCCCGGGATCTGGACAGATACCTGGGAAGTTTCTTGTTTAGATGGGACGCCATCAGATCTATTTCTGGAAGTTCCCACATTTGAACAATCTGAAGAAATACCTCTGGGTGAAGAGACCATTCGCCCGGATGCAACGTTTGGCGACTGAGATAATCCGCTTCCCAATTGTCTACACCTGGGATATGAACCGCAGAGATTAGACAGGAGCTGGATTCCGCCCAAACCAAAATTCGAGATACTTCTTTCATAGCCAGAGGACTGTGAGTCCCTCCTTGATGATTGATGTATGCCACAGTTGTGACATTGTCTGTCTGAAAACAAATGAACGATTCTCTCTTCAGAAGAGGCCAAAACTGAAGAGCTCTGAAAATTGCACGGAGTTCCAAAATATTGATCGGTAATCTCACCTCCTGAGATTCCCAAACTCCTTGTGCCGTCAGAGATCCCCACACAGCTCCCCAACCTGTGAGACTTGCATCTGTTGAAATTACAGTCCAGGTCGGAAGCACAAAAGAAGCCCCCTGAATTAAACGATGGTGATCTGTCCACCATGTTAGAGAGTGTCGAACAATCGGTTTTAAAGATATTAATTGAGATATCTTCGTGTAATCCTTGCACCATTGCTTCAGCATACAGAGCTGAAGAGGTCGCATGTGAAAACGAGCAAAGGGGATCGCGTCCGATGCAGCAGTCATAAGACCTAGAATTTCCATGCATAAGGCTACCGAAGGGAATGATTGTGACTGAAGGTTTCGACAAGCTGTAATCAACTTTAGACGTCTCTTGTCTGTTAAAGACAGAGTCATGGACACTGAATCCATCTGGAAACCCAGAAAGGTTACCCTTGTCTGAGGAATCAAAGAACTTTTTGGTAAATTGATCCTCCAACCATGATCTTGAAGAAACAACACAAGTCGATTCGTATGAGATTCTGCTAAATGTAAAGACTGAGCAAGTACCAAGATATCGTCCAAATAAGGAAATACCACAATACCCTGTTCTCTGATTACAGACAGCAGGGCACCGAGAACCTTTGTAAAAATTCTTGGAGCTGTAGCTAGGCCAAACGGCAGAGCCACAAACTGGTAATGCTTGTCCAGAAACGAGAATCTCAGGAACTGATAATGATCTGGATGAATCGGAATATGCAGATATGCATCCTGTAAATCTATTGTGGACATATAATTCCCTTGCTGAACAAAAGGTAAGATAGTCCTTACAGTTACCATCTTGAACGTTGGTATCCTTACATAACGATTCAATATTTTTAGATCCAGAACTGGTCTGAAAGAATTCTCCTTCTTTGGTACAATGAAGAGATTTGAATAAAACCCCATCCCCTGTTCCGGAACTGGAACTGGCATAATTACTCCAGTCAACTCTAGATCTGAAACACATTTCAGAAATGCTTGAGCTTTTACTGGATTTACTGGGACACGGGAAAGAAAAAATCTCTTTGCAGGAGGTCTCAACTTGAAACCAATTCTGTACCCTTCTGAAACAATGCTCTGAATCCAAAGATTGTGAACAGAATTGATCCAAATTTCCTTGAAAAAACGTAACCTGCCCCCTACCAGCTGAGCTGGAATGAGGGCCGCACCTTCATGTGGACTTAGAAGCAGGCTTTGCCTTTCTAGCTGGCTTGGATTTATTCCAAACTGGAGATGGTCTCCAAACTGAAACTGCTCCTGAGGATGAAGGATCAGGCTTTTGTTCTTTGTTGAAACGAAAGGAACGAAAACGATTATTAGCCCTGTTTTTACCTTTAGATTTTTTATCCTGTGGTAAAAAAGTTCCTTTCCCACCAGTAACAGTTGAAATAATGGAATCCAACTGAGAACCAAATAATTTGTTACCCTGGAAAGAAATGGAAAGTAAAGTTGATTTAGAAGCCATATCAGCATTCCAAGTTTTAAGCCATAAAGCTCTTCTAGCTAAAATAGCTAGAGACATAAACCTGACATCAACTCTGATAATATCAAAAATGGCATCACAGATAAAATTATTAGCATGTTGAAGAAGAATAATAATATCATGAGAATCACGATGTGTTACTTGTTGCGCTAAAGTTTCCAACCAAAAAGTTGAAGCTGCAGCAACATCAGCCAAAGATATAGCAGGTCTAAGAAGATTACCTGAACACAGATAAGCTTTTCTTAGAAAGGACTCAATTTTCCTATCTAGAGGATCCTTAAACGAAGTACCATCTGACGTAGGAATAGTAGTACGTTTAGCAAGGGTAGAAATAGCCCCATCAACTTTAGGGATCTTGTCCCAAAATTCTAATCTGTCAGACGGCACAGGATATAATCGCTTAAAACGTTTAGAAGGAGTAAATGAATTACCCAAATTATCCCATTCTTTGGAAATTACTGCAGAAATAGCATCGGGGACAGGAAAAACTTCTGGAATAACTACAGGAGATTTAAAAACCTTATTTAAACGTTTAGATTTAGTATCAAGAGGACCAGAATCCTCTATTTCTAAAGCAATTAGGACTTCTTTAAGTAAAGAACGAATAAATTCCATTTTAAATAAATATGAAGATTTATCAGCATCAACCTCTGAGACAGAATCCTCTGAACCAGAGGAATCATCAGAATCAGAATGATGATGTTCAGTTAAAAATTCATCTGTAGGGAGAGAAGTTTTAAAAGATTTTTTACGTTTACTAGAAGGAGAAATAACAGACATAGCCTTCTTTATGGATTCAGAAACAAAATCTCTTATATTATCAGGAACATTCTGCACCTTAGATGTTGAAGGAACTGCAACAGGCAATGGTACTTTACTAAAGGAAATATTATCTGCTTTAACAAGTTTGTCATGACAATCAATACAAACAACAGCTGGAGAAATAGCTTCCAAAAGTTTACAGCAGATACACTTAGCTTTGGTAGATTCAGCACTTGACAGCGATTTTCCTGTAGTATCTTCTGACTCAGATGCAACGTGAGACATCTTGCAATATGTAAGAGAAAAAACAACATATATATAAAGCAAAATTGATCAAATTCCTTAAATGACAGTTTCAGGAATGGGAAAAAATGCCAAAGAACAAGCTTCTAGCAACCAGAAGCAATAAAAAATGAGACTTAAATAATGTGGAGACAAAAGTGTCGCCCATATTTTTTCGCGCCAAATAAGACGCCCACATTATTTGGCGCCTAAATGCTTTTTGGCGCCAAAAATGACGCCACATCCGGAACGCCGACATTTTTGGCGCAAAATAACGTCAAAAAATGACGCAACTTCCGGCGACACGTATGACGCCGGAAACGGAAATAGAATTTTGCGCCAAAAAAGTCCGCGCCAAGAATGACGCAATAAAATGAAGCATTTTCAGCCCCCGCGAGCCTAACAGCCCACAGGGAAAAAGTCAAATTTTATGGTAAGAAAAATGTTAAAATGCA